>NC_083642.1:13486900-13766900 GCF_963576545.1 Limanda limanda
GTTTATTTAAAGTTTATACAAATTGAACATATAACGTGTGCAAATTACGTAACATTTGTCACCACACTTCCTTGAGCCATGAAGAATAAACATGCTGAGATTGAAACCGATAAAATGAAAGGTTCTCATTCTGAGAGCCACATAAAGACAGACAGAGGGACAGCCAGAGATTATGAGACAAAGTAGAGACATAATATCCCTAATAATTTGCAAACTACGACATTCTTTCGGTCCATTTAACATATTTTAAAGATTTTTCCGTATTTTCTTTGCACATGTACAATAGGTATCATATGTGGTTCATTAGTTGTGCACTTTGAAACTCAAAAAAGCATTAACAAGGAATTGGGAAATACTGTAATAGTACATCCGTCTTGATATTAAGTGAAAGCTGCAATCTTTTTTATCTGCAACAGGAGGGTGGAGGAGCGGAATATTGCAGGAAATTACTTTACTAATATATGTAATTGGTAATATTCAAATCTGCTGATAATCAGTCAGTGCAGGGTAAGTGACAAAAAAAAATCCCATGTCTGGGATGAGATTTAGAGAGACAAAGGGGAGGGGTGTCAGCGTTGTGATGAATATTCAGTTGTTGACATTTAGCGTGGAGCACTGAGGATGTGAGGGTGGGATGATGCCAAGTCAGAGTATGAGCATTACAGCGCATGGAAGAGATCGGGGGATGAGGAGGAATAGAGGAGATTAGGGGGAGACGGGGACAACGATTGGGAGAGATATCTAACTCACACACGGCGGACACAGGGGAGAGTGTGCGGGTCGATTTTGAGAATGGAGACCGTGAGTGTCACCACTGTAATTAATGAGACTTGTTGCTGATGATTGGTATTGTCAGTTTGTTTTTTGTAGGCAGCTTAGTGACAGTCTAGAAACTGGATCTGGGTCACGCTGCCATAGTCTACTCATTAAACCCATTCAGCCCCCCCCCCCCGCTGTGCCATCAGCTGTTTATTCAGCTAGCGAATTATTGCGGATGTTTTCATCTGTCGACTTCAGACGCTGTTCTCAAAATCAGTAAGCTCATCACCGAGACTGAAAGACCCCAGTGTTAAATTTGGAGAGGGATAAAGGGAGAGAAGTAATAGATGGAGAGACAGAGGGAGGGGATTGAGTGGCGAAGGAAGGATACTGTGTCTTTGTGCTGTTGTTTACACACTCTGCTTCCTAAGTTAATGACTTTTTTGCATAACTACAGTCACATGCAGTTTGTGCTGGATCCAAGACTCAGGAGAGTTTCTGCTCTAAACATAGACTCAGTGTCTGTGACAAACACTGCGTCTGTATTTGTCACAGAGCAAAGTTTCATGGATTGAGATATGAAAGCACACAAACACAGCTGCATTCATGAGGTTAAGGCATTGCACAACCAGTGGTACTTCACGTGTAATTTGGTGCAGCTTAATTGGTTTAAGGGGACTGTTGAGCCTTGTTGCCGGTATTCAGCGCTAAGGCCAGAATGAGGTAAACTGAGGGACATTCTTGCTCCAGCGGCCACATTTCTAACAAATGTTGAAGGACTTAGCCTTGAAAAACCCACATGTCTTTGCACTTTGTTTACATTTCCAAAGATTGTGTTTGATGTCTTTTTATGAATGTTTCCCTCCCTAGGCTGATCTAACAATACTGGTAAGGGAGTGGGTGGAGGCCAATGGTCCTCTACAGTAACATATTGTGCTCCAGCTCTGTTTTACTCTGTTTCAAGGCAGCATTACAGTGATCCAATTAAATTTGAAGGATTCAAACCCTGTTTGAAATTATACCCCAGTCATATAATCAGTTTCACTGTGACTTTAAGGGTTAACTCTGAACAAGAAATTACTCATAAGCAGGCAGGGCTGAAGACACACACACACACACACACACACGCACACACACCCCACTTGTTGAACACATTGTACTCTTGCACCTACAACAAACTGGAGCATGGAAATTGTACACACTTGAGTAACCCTCAATGAACAGTCTCACGGCACTACACGCAGAGTAATGAATGCATACCACAACACTTTAGAGTCAGTGCAGATAATGAAGTCTATTTACATAATTAAAGGGAATGAATCAAAAGGTAATTTACAGTACACTGCTGAAACATAGGTGGAAGAAGGAGGAAGGGAAAGATGGTAGGAGGTGTTGCACACACTTACATCCTTACCCCGGGGGCCTTTTGAAGTTGTGAACAAGGTGTGGTTTTAAAACAGGCATTAGAATGAACATCTGTACCACAGCGTTTTGCACATAATATCAATGGCATCATGGAGTATACACACACCCACACATATTTTCACACTGACACGTGTACAGAAGCATTCTTCAAGCACATGGCCACAAAAACAGTCCTAAAATCAATTCTTCCCACCTTCCTTTCCTTTCATTTCTCTCTCCATCCATTCATTTCTCCATCCACCCCCCTCCAAAGCCTCCAGTCAGCAGTCAGCTACAGAATTCCATTACAGCCCAGTGATGCAGCACTTCAAAGCAAGGGGAGCTGCATGTGTATGTAACTGTGGGAGTGCATGTGTACACGTGCATTACACTGTCAGAGAGAGAGGTTTTTTTGCTATTTGCAGGGAATCTCATCATCAGGCACACAACAGTGATGTCCCTAGCCAATATTTATCCTGCAGTGCGTGCAAACAGTTTCTCTCTTTCTTTTTCCTCTATTCTTAATCTGGAATGTGCTGTAAGCAACTTGGGTTTGGCTCAAAAGTGTGATGTTCTGCAGGGCGGCTTGTTCACTGCAGCAGCAGCCGCAGCAGATACGTAAGTATATCTCCATCCAAGTATTTCTGAGTCCATTTCAATGAGGAAAATGTGAATCAATACGTTTGACCAAAAACATGAAGTATCAGCCCAAATATTCTGCAGGGGGCACAACAAGAATACATAAGCAGTTGCCTGTATGTGGGTTACATCTATCTATCTCTCTATCTACCAATTCCAGAAATCTGTGTCTGTCTGATTGATGTGGAATGGATATCTTACGAAGTGTCAAATTTGCAGCATTTTGGACATTAGTCACATTCAATATTGATCAACTTTAAATACTCATAAAGCTGAACAGGCAACGAGTGTTCTGTAGCAGCAGCGGCTGAGATTCATCGACACAAGTGACTCTAGAACTACTCCAGTTTGAGGTGTTGCATATTTCACTGAGTCAAGCTTCACCAAACTTTGAAGAAACAGGTGAACATCTCTTTGTGCAGCAGAGGTGGAGCAGCTTCAGTCAGTTTTGAATTGCCGTGGCTCAATTAGTGCCAGTCCATTTTAAAGTTTCAGATAGAAAGCTGCAACCAGCATCACCACGGGCCAAGTACACCGCCCACGCCGAACAGGCTTATTTAGAACAGACGTTGCACTGGACATATCTATAATGTGACATTTATGTAAGTTTATTTTTGGTCGTATTAATTGAGATTTCTGATAGGAGAAGAAATGGGATGTTGCAGCAGGCATGTGCAGAAGAGGGTCCATCATGAAAATAAAGCAGGAAGAGCAAAGTGACCTGCCATAAAATACTAATTTGCCTTTTGTAAACATGTTATCCCACCTGCGATATTTAGACCTTTATTCTCACATTTCAATTTCCCATCAGATTCTCTTAAGACTGAGGATCTGTTTACGTGTAGTGGTTGTGAAGATATGAATTGATAATTCAAAATACATTTCTTTCAAAGTGTAAAATGCGTCCTTCCCCCAGGAAAGTCTCTGCATGGACAAGTCTCTTGTGGCTTTACACTTTTTTTTCACCATACGAAACACAGGGATTGTTCAGAACCTTCCTGGCAGCTCCCTCCAAGGTTCAGGAGTCAACTCCAGGGGTGTGAAAATCTATATCAATACATTCCCTGCTTTTCTTCTACAGCACACAAGTGTTAATTGGCCAGATGTTAACTATGAGCAACATTTGTGCCTCATACTGTGTTTACAATACAAAACAGCCAGCGAAATGGACAAAAACTTTATGCAACTCCCAAATTTCCAGACAGCACTCCGTTATGCAACTCGCAGCGGAGGAATCATTAATCCTGTGGTAATTGTGGACGGCTGCAGACGGCGAGCTATGAGGATACGAAACGACACAAGCGACTGTAACAGATTCTGACCGCATCAACTGAAAAGCATTTATCCTATAAGAGGGAAAAGCAGATTTTCATCTCCAATAGAGTTCCCTTCTCTTCAATTAAACTGTCCCTGCATTCCCACTGGTAAATTATTCAAAGGCAGAACCATCAGTAGACAGGCATTGCCGTATAAATGTTTTAGCTTGTGCATGGGGAGGGCCGTGAGTGACGTTGGAGATGGCGTTGTGGGGTCTAACGATGGAAATAGTTTTTAGTGGTGTTTCCTGTGCGGTTTCAAACATTTCCTGCGCTGTCTGTCTCCCTCTCTCCCTCTGATGGACTAGATGAGGTTCTTTCCATGTTTTCCTGGATGTAAATGGAAGAAGTCAGCTCCAATTGCATGTCAACTAAAAAGTGCGGGGGGGGAAAAACGGCAGTCAAAAATAGCTGCAACGTGTATTGGACATCTGTAAGACGAGAAAAGATCAGCAAGACACCCAGCTATCCTGTGAAGCTTTTCTTTATATTTTTGTTCACCTTGTGAGGAGCAGATTTGTTGAGGATGTGGGCCACTGTGTGTGTGTGTGTGTGTGTGTGTGTGTGTGTGTGTGTGTGTGTGTGTGTGTGTGTGTGTGTGTGTGTGTGTGTGTGTGTGTGTGTGTGTGTCTGTGTCTGTGTCTGTGTGTGGCCTAGTTTAACAAATTTCTTGTCACAAGTCTTCACAGTTAGGCTGGGAATAATTTATCCATCAATACCACTTGTCCATCTTTTGTTTGGTAGTAGTTCATCAACATCTACGCTTTGGTGAATGAATTTAAATTTACATATATGAAGTACTTTACCATTTGACAGCATTAATTAGCAGTTACTTTCCAAAAAAGGAAGTTTCGTTATAAGTCAAACTAAACATACAAGTACAGCTAGAACAACTGACTGATTAATTAATTGAAATATAAATTTGTTGATGATTAGAATCCCAGTTGTCTTCAGTTCCGTTCAGATCAGTTCTCAGATAAATGTATTTCTGTTTTTTCTCTCTTTATATAATTGTAAATTTAAAGTATTTTGGTTTTTAGACTGTTGGTGAAACAAAGTCAACAATCTGAAGATGACATAGTGAGATCAGAATTTTCAGATTATTAGATCTTCTTTAGATAAAACTACAATTAATCAAAAGTGAGATTATAAATTGTAGAACAGATTTAAAAGAAATATACTTTCCCCATCAGAGCTACACGCTACAGCCAAGCAGCACAAAGCACAGAGGACAAGGAGATGGTGAGAAACTGAAACTGTAAAGTCAAGATGGCCGTCTGAGTGTTGGCCAGAAGGTAGAGCCAGCCAGACCGGGTCTTGGCTGTAAACAGGGTCTGAATCACGCATTGACAGGAACAACATTAGTCGACACCATTCTCGTGTGATCAGCTGTAGTCATGGGAATCTCACAAGTGGAAGTTTTCTTAAGTTTGCAAGAAGAGGTTTACTGTGTAAACAACAGTAGTTTAGAGACGCTGAGCTGTTTCATCACATTTAAGTTTATCCTTAGACTATTCATACATATAGTTCATAGCTTTATATTATTTACACAAGTTTCCTCTGTTTCATTTTTACACAATTACGTCTTCTAAAATCGTTGCTTCAGATTTATGATTTAGGTACTTGTGATTACAGCTGCCTTACACCTCTTTGCTTAGAGAATAAGGATGCATGTTTCCCCCTCTGCTTTCCCACAGCTGACAAGAGCCTCCCCAGAAATCTAACTACATATGTGGCCTACGGAGATATCTGATGGAGACTGCGAGACCTGTGATTGGTTATCATGGACTGCTAGTGTTTCCTCCTATGCGTTTCTGCCAGTAGAGATAACCAAAAGTGAAAACAACATGATAGTGTAGACAACCCGATAGTGAAGTTGAAAAATGGCTCAGTTTCTCTTCTCCTACTCAGTAATTCAAATCTAGTAAAACTACCTCTGTAAACATTCAGCAACAACATAAATATAACGGCAGCAACGATTTGTCCAATATTCAATGAAACGTTGTCCATATCACAAAGTGAATCTAAATCACCTTTTTATTGGTAGCCAGCGCTTCAGCTGTGCTAGAGGCTACTTCAGCTGCTACAGACATATCACACCTGAATCCTAGCTAGAGATGAGTTGCATTACAGGAAATGTAGGTGAAATTTAACCTCCTTTTGACAAGGATTTTATTAAAATATAACACATAAATATGTATCATGCCTGGAGTAGAACCTTGGCTCTGGAAAA
Organism: Limanda limanda; assembly: GCF_963576545.1. Taxonomy (NCBI): domain Eukaryota; kingdom Metazoa; phylum Chordata; class Actinopteri; order Pleuronectiformes; family Pleuronectidae; genus Limanda; species Limanda limanda. Next base: position 13,493,252 of record NC_083642.1, read on the forward strand.
TACTTTTTTGCAAAGGCAAACATTTCCCTTTTTCCTAGAAGATATTAAAAATAGTCATCGATGAGGAATCAGACCCTGAACAATAGATCAAAAAACATACAACATACTACTAGTCAGGACTCTCACAAACCCAGATCATCAACCATAAATCTGGCTTGAATGACACTCGGTATAATACATATTTCCCACATTCTAGATATCAATTTCCCGAAATATGCTAGATTTTCCCATCAAGAACCATGAATTATTCCCTGGTAAAACGGTGAAAAATAAATTCCTGGATCTGATCCCGATCCGCACCAAAATTAAATGGGTTCCTCCCTGACCTGTACTGCATCCTTTCAGCAAGTTTTTACATTTACATTGATTTTGTGTAGTCTTGCAACCGACCAACAAACGAACAAATGGTTAAAACATTCCTTCTTGCCAGAGGTAATTGGTCTCATGGAGTCCTCTGTAGGCAACACCTCGTGATCAGTAAAAACCTGTAGAATCAGTGGTGGGAATTTGCCTTTAGGATCTAAAATAGCTGAGTATTTCCCAACATTAAGGACCCTAACAATTCAAGAATTTACTGAAGAAGAATTTAGATTCAAAATTATTGCAGCATGGAGACTCAAAGAAGCTTTCTGCATAGATTAACAAATAGGTAAGTGCATAGCCAGTGTACGGATACATGTGAGAAAATACAAATGTTATAGTGACGCTGTCCCAGACCGTGATCAATTTCTACTGTTTGCAGCCTGACTGACATCTGCCCTACACTCTAGGGGTTTGAGACATTACTATTTGTTTCAGCTGACAGGAGCCCAGGGCAGCAGAGACAGAGACAGGAGGAAAAAGAGAAAGGAAATAGAACAGAAAGTGAAAAATGGAGCGAGGACAGAGAGTGTCTGGGATAAGGACGGGGAAGATTTCACCCACTTCAAATTCCAAAAAGACACACAAATTAGAAAGAAAATTGTGTCAGCCAGCCTACACCTTAAAAATAAAACAAATGTGTGAAAATGCATTGTCAATTCCTCATAACAGAGCACAACCAGGCCACCAGACAGGCAGGTAGTGAAGTCAGCCTGTCAATCACTCCAGCGTAATTAGAACAGAGAGTTAATGGGCTCCGGTTTGTCAGATTAGTCTGAAGCATAAAACCGAGGCAGAAACGGCTGCAATTTGCCAGTTTTCCCTCCACGAATTCAACATCTTAATGTCTGTCATTAAAAGAAAAACACATGCTGGGAAGAAAGATCTTAGCTCTTTTTAATTGTACTGTCATAAGTTTCCATTATGGCTACACCTACCACCGCTTCGTAAGATTCAGAGCAGGTGTTTAATTGAAGCTTTCAACCATTAACTGTGACAGATGGGGGATTCGGTTAAGACAGGGGGAGGATAAACAGTCAGAGTTTAAATGTAATTGTTGTTTTTTTTTAAATCATGTAAAAAAAAACAGTTAATCATGAATGATAGGTCCGTGAGTGTGTAAGTAACTGTCAGTGTGTGTAGATCGAAGACATTGATCTGAGCAGCTATCTCACCTCACCACACATCAGCTGCCTGTCAAATGGAGATTGAAGATATCTGATACAGTCCTGAATGAATTAGAGACCACTTTAATGCACTGACGGCAACTTCAGAGTTGTGTTGCCACAGAGTAACTGTTCAGACTATACGGGAAAGTTTTCTCCTTCCAGAAGCACCAAGAAAAACAAATGTAGCTGCTATTAATATAAATTTGTAAGTTTTAGCAAATTTGTAAAAGATCACTGTAAATTTAAAATTCACACATTTTTCCTTTACATGACAAAAAAATGTTGTTGTTAACCACTGCAACTGGTTTATGAGATAACTTAATTTATGTTGTCACGTCATTTAATCACACGTTGTTTAGTTAGAAAGTCACAATAAAAACAAAAAGGAAAATCAAAGAAATACATAAATAACAGAAAGCATCTTTAAAAAAATATTCAATGTGTTCTTTAACCTTTTAGTTTGGTCACATGCATTAAGTTAAAGGAGGCAGGATTTATGACCTATACTGCAGCCGTTGATCTTCAGACAATACAATACTTTATCTTAATATCCAACAGAGAACAATAGACAACTACTGTGTGTCTATATCATATACTGCTCATATATAGTATGCATATTTGTTTGCTTCCTATATCTTTGCTCCATATTGGCCTCACCTTCATCTTGTTGACATTTAATTTTCACCTGTCAGCTTTCCTCTCGCCGTCTGAACTCAGGTGTCAGATGTGCTGCTCAACCCTTCCAAAACATCCGTCCTTTAAATGTCTTCCATATGAACATAGCAACCTTGAGATGGGCCAAATTTGTCCCAGTGTACTGACAGCTGAAGAAGTTTCTGTCCCAAACATTCATGTGCACAAACACACAGTCGGGGCGTCTGTCTGCCTTCCCTCTCTCACCTTGTGATCTGCTCCAAAGCCCTCGGGGTGGTAGGTGAGGTGTCAGCAGTGATCTGATAGCGCTGAGCTGGTCCAAAAGCAGGATTCTTCCCAACCCTGATCCTCTCACTGCATCCATCTTTAAAATCCTCCAATGTGTTGTCCCTGCAGCTGTGGAGGATAAGCTTACAGTCCCCAGGCCAGGGACTTGAATATTTTGTTGTATTATTACTTTTACGTAATTTAGCAATTTGTGGTGAGCTGGCATAAAACTAAACTTAAAATACAGCAGTGGAACCAGAGGACCTTGTGAAAATCGTATTTTTTTCCCGATTCTGATTATAATTCTTCCTGGAAAATGACTGCCCTGGTCGGCCAGAGCCCGCAGCCACGGTCTGTTAGGCCTGAAGAATGCCTGGGATGTTAGAGTTGGGAAGGGAGGAAGCCTTTCAGGTGAACTCTGAGATGTCAGCGCAGCAAATTTTAATGAAGGGGTAATCATGCGGAAATTACAGATGAGCAATCATTGATTAATAACTGCATGTTTTACAAGGAGGTCAGGGATTGGGGAGGCTACAGTGGATCCCTCAGATTAGCCGCTTTGATTGGTTCGGTAAGAACCCAGTCGGCCGAGTGCAATGACTGGAGTTAGATAAATGGGCTCATAACTTCCCTAAAGTTCCTTTTTTTCTCCACCCCCAACCCCTTTTCTTCATTTGTATGCAAAGTCCAATCCCTTAGGCTCCCTTTCATTCTCTTTAATTTTCAGCCATATTTTTTTAATCAATTTTCTTTTATCTCGGGGAAGTTATTTTAATACTCCTACATCTTATTTCATTCTCAGCAAGACTGTGTGGGGATATCAATTATTCAATGGAGAGGGAGCTGAGGAATATGTTAATATTGATTAAGCTTTCGCCACACCTAAGAAGATTACACTCTCTTATCACTATGCTAGAGTGCTGCATTAACCAGGCAAATTAAAGGACATAGATACACTGTGTTAGATACACACTGATGTAAGAACATCTGTGTGTCTTCCATGTTTGGAACAGAGATTAAGCCTATTTATGCTTTATGGCAAGTACTGGAAAGAAGACATGACCTGCTTTTATAATGACTTGTACAATGCTTTAAAGCTTAACCTCTTAAATGCAGCAAAGAAATATAGATTAGCTTCGAGGCCAGAAAAAGTTTAACACATTGTACTAGGTTAAATGCATGATATTAATATGAAAATGGTTGAGAATTAAATCCACTTCTGCCGTTTGTCGACAATACTCTTGGGTTATTGTGTTGTTTTATCCCGACCATTGTGGTGTCCATGTCCTAGCTGCTGTTTTACCGCCACAGGCTACAGCACTGGTTTTGGGCAGCGATACCGCAGATACTTTGGCATTTGTATCTCATTTCCCCAGAGCACTGTAGGGCAGCCAGGAGCTGTATATCTGTCAAGGTACAGATCAGCCAGTCAGAGGGCCGAGGGAAAAGGGACTGGAACAGGGGTGGGCGTTAAGGGGACAGGATGTCATTGTGTACTCCAACAGGGCTGTGAGATATGCAAGTGTTTGAGACACAGCAGAAAGAGGCTTTAGAAGTTACACGGCTGTTTGCGATCACTAGATCCATACATACAAGTATGTGCGTTTCCATCCACACCGATGTACCGCACACACACATGCCAACGTAAATTTAAATAACTTTACCCTTCAGCCCTTTGCATCAACCGCTTCTACCGAACCTTTTCCCCCTCACTCCCCCTTTCCTTCTGAACAGATTTGTTCAGCCTGCACCATTTTATTTATTTAGCCAATAATGCGCTCCCTGCACAAATCTCTCTCCCCACGTTTGTTCAGTGTCTCTTGACCATCATGCATAGTGGATATTTGACTGCTCTGCTGCAGTGCAGCTTCTCTTCCCAGCATGTTTCATTAGGCCATTTGTTCACTTAGTCATTAAAGGTGTATGCATGTCTGTATTCATGTCTCCTCTCTGTAGCGACTCTGCGACACACCACAAAATCACCTCGACACCACAGCTCTCTTTTGATATCTTTTTACTTGGTCTTTCAGCTGTAATGATGAAACATGTAACAGGGACTGCATCAGTTCACATCTCCTTAAACTGCTGTCTCTTTCAGCTCCAGATGCAGACAGAGAGTAACAAAACATATATACATTATAAACAAAACCAGTCAATTGCAATGATCGTATAGTGATTAATTTGACAATCATACCTGTAATGATGAAACATGTAACAGGGACTGCATCAGTTCACATCTCCTTAAACTGCTGTGAAGGATGCATGAAATAATTATATAACCAAAAGGACAAAATAAACATAAATATTCCCTGCCTTACATGTCTAACCCATTACAGAGTATACACAATGCCTTCATGTGGGTTCACAAACAACATTTAAAAAGAAACAAGGCACTTCACATTCGTTCTGTACAAATCCCACTAGAAGACTACGTTTCCCATAATGCCGCGGGTTGCAGCGGCACGAATCGGCGCACTTCAAAGGGAAAACTCTGCAGACCTAGCTTCTGAAATAACTCTTCAAACTCTGCACTTAACACGTTACAGCCATCTTATATTGCTCTTTAAGAAAGCTGTCACAGTAGCATGCATTAAACGTAACTGTAACTGTCAGCAAAACCGGCCAGTTTATGCAGACTGTTTTATTCTTTTATTTTAGGGTTGGGATATATATTGTTCTTATGTTCAACTGCGGTTTGGGTTATTTTCAGTTTTATTTCGTCGTCTTTTACACGTAGCGACTCCCCTCGCATAATTACCTGCAGCAAAGGAGCGGACGGTTTTATTCGACACACCTGATCCCTCGTTTCCGCCCCAGTGCAATAAAATACCTGCCGTGAGCCCGGAACAGATAGGAGCGGAAACCAAACCGGACGCCAGCTTCGTGGAACTTCTCGGACCTAAGAACCATCCAAACACCAATAGCTTAACACCCCTCGCCAAGCGGAACGAGGTAAGGAAGCTGGTCCCATTCACTTTGCTGCGGGTAGTGCGGAAGGGAGTCGCTGTCACTCTAACGAGTCAGATGTGTCTCACGTGGCGATTTGTTTGTTCATTGTATTTTAATGTTCGTATTTGGTTTTAATGATTAAAATCTTTGTAACTTGCAACTGTCATTACAGTTTTACGGTGCTACTACGGCAAGCCAGATGCAAAAATAAAGAGCCGTGTACATCAGTCAAGAGACTCAGAAGTTTGTGTGGAGAAGCGGGGGGCCGTTACAGTAAAACTCGTGGCTACACCGAAACGTCTTCCTGACTCGTGTCGTCACCCGAAGACACAAAACTTACACATCGACCGTCAGGCAAGACCGGATTGCGCATCACAGCGCACGCACTATAGATGCTCTGAGAGACATGTGTATGGAAGTTGAATGAAGCTTTTCACATGTAAATACAAAAATGTTGTGGACTTTCCTGCTGTGTCAAAACTGATCACGAAATAATAATGATGATGATTATAACAACCAATGGTAAATATGTGTCATGTTGCAACATTATTTATTGTTTGTTTGAGGAGCGTAATCACTGTTTAAATTGCCTAGGATAGCTTGCTCAGCATATTTATAACGCATCCTCTTTTGTTTGTGCCTGTCAAGCCTTTTTTCCTTTGCTTATAATATTTATGTTGCATCCGTTTTGTACTGAAACTCTTGAGTATTCAACTGTTTGTAAATGTCTGGTCAAAGAAATAGCAGTTACTAAATTAAAGCGACTACTGGCAGAGGTTCGATTCAGGCACACTGCACATCACACCTAAAGATTAAGGTCCGAAAGTCAAATTAACAACGCAAGTAAAATAAAATGTCACTTAAAGCAGCAGCAACAAGTAAATCAGTTCCCATGCATCAAGACAGACCAGGCTCACGGCAAAAAATAATTCCTGAGAACATCCGAGAGCCGCATGAAAATACTTTTTATAAGGCCTATGAGTCCTGGAAATTGTCAGCAAGAGAAGTTCGGACTGAATTGAAAAACTCCTCTCCTCCAGATGACCTCGACAAAATCCAACACAACATTACCACAAAACGTGACGCGGTGCATCATCACTATGAGCCACTCGTACGCAACCAAACCTCCACTTCAGATATCGTTGGTAAAATGGACACCTGCTCTGCTCTGACCGAAGAAATCCTTGCTCTTGTGAGTAATCGCAGAGACATCATCGATAGCAACTATAACGAACGAATTGAGAAGGAGAGAGTGAGAATAGTGCTGAGTAAGGAAGAGCATGGCTCCATCTTTGGACTTACCAATACTGAAACCGCATTTTCAGAAACATCACAGAACTCAGACCAATCAAATGCAATTTCCACAAGCTCTAGCAAACGACAAGATGCAGAAGCAGAACTCGCAGCCAAGCAAGCGGAGGTAAAGGCAACAAAAGACATTCTAGCTCAGCAATCCAAGCTCAGAATACTGGAAGATGAATGGAAACTTGAAGAGGCGGCCATGTTGACTGAATTGGAGCGGAAAAGGACAGAGAGACAATCAAAGCTAGAAGAGGAAAGAAGGAACCTGCAGCAGCTTAAGGCAGAGAAGGAAGTCCAGGTAGCAGCTGCTAGAGTAAGAGCATATAACAGTTTCGAAGATGTCCACCAAGATGGGATGAACCATGAATCAGTCGCTGCTCACCAGGAGACCAGATATGAAGCTCGGCTAAATTCAAATGAGTTACCATCTCAACCTCGACTAGCACCTTTGCGAGCAACAACATCTGAAGATACTGTCTCTCTGGCCCAAGCAATAGCAAGCGCACTAAGCATAAATCGCTTGCCTGTACCTGAGCCAGAAACATTTAATGGCGATCCTTTGAAGTTCACTGATTGGAAGATGTCTTTTACAACCCTTATCGATCAGAAACCTCTCTCACCAAGCGAGAAGATGTATTATCTAAAGATCTACCTCGTCGGAGAAGCCCGCAGAGCAGTGGAAGGGTTCTTCTATAGGAACTCTGAGGACGCATATACAGGCGCCTGGAAAGTACTACATGAGAGATACGGAAACCCTTTCCTTGTTCAAAAGGCCTTCAGAGACAAGCTCGCCAGATGGCCCAAAATCAGTTCGACTGATCCTTTAGCACTGAGAGATTTTACAGACTTTCTCCAAGGCTGCTCAGAGGCAATCCCACACGTTAAAGGTTTGACCATCTTGAACGATTGCGAAGAAAACCACAAGCTACTTCAAAAACTACCTGACTGGATTGTACGAAAGTGGGGCCGAATCGTCGACGATAACCTGTATAAATCGGGGGATTACCCCGATTTCAAAAGTTTCACAGCGTTCCTGAACAAAGAGGCCCGGATATCTTGCAACCCTATCACCTCCCCACATTGGATGAACTTTAAACCCACAGTCGAGAAGGAAGCCAGATCCCTCAATACAACTGCCCAATTAAAGTACACCACCCGAGATGCACCTGAAACGGCCGATTATAGGGGAAGACCCCCATGTGTGGTCTGCAAAGATGAAACGCATGGCATCGTCAGGTGCCCTTCTTTCTCTGCGAAATCTATGGAAGACAAAAAGGCATTCATCCACGAAAACCGCCTCTGTTTTGGTTGCCTAAGGAAGGGACACATCAATAAAGACTGTAGAGGGCGACATTCATGTAATGCCTGTGGTCGTAGGCATCCCACTTGCCTGCATGAGGAGTAGTTGAAAGGACCAGGGGACGCGACAAATAGTTTAAACCTGTGGCATATAGATAAATATCGCGTACATAACACTTCTTGATATTTTAATTGAAAGGGCCATTAGATATCTTTAGAAATCCTGTATAGCACAGTCGGGTGAAATGTTTATATCAGGATTTGGTGGGAGTGTAACTGTCAGCAAAACCGGCCAGTTTATGCAGACTGTTTTATTCTTTTATTTTAGGGTTGGGATATATATTGTTCTTATGTTCAACTACGGTTTGGGTTATTTTCAGTTTTATTTCGTCGTCTTTTACACGTAGCGACTCCCCTCGCATAATTACCTGCAGCAAAGGAGCGGACGGTTTTATTCGACACACCTGATCCCTCGTTTCCGCCCCAGTGCAATAAAATACCTGCCGTGAGCCCGGAACAGATAGGAGCGGAAACCAAACCGGACGCCAGCTTCGTGGAACTTCTCGGACCTAAGAACCATCCAAACACCAATAGCTTAACACCCCTCGCCAAGCGGAACGAGGTAAGGAAGCTGGTCCCATTCACTTTGCTGCGGGTAGTGCGGAAGGGAGTCGCTGTCACTCTAACGAGTCAGATGTGTCTCACGTGGCGATTTGTTTGTTCATTGTATTTTAATGTTCGTATTTGGTTTTAATGATTAAAATCTTTGTAACTTGCAACTGTCATTACAGTTTTACGGTGCTACTACGGCAAGCCAGATGCAAAAATAAAGAGCCGTGTACATCAGTCAAGAGACTCAGAAGTTTGTGTGGAGAAGCGGGGGGCCGTTACAGTAACAATGACACTTAGAAGTGGAACACTCCATAACCGTACCTGTCTCTTTCAGCTCCAGATGCAGACAGAGAGACAGGTTCCTGAGCGGCACGTACCACAGCGCGACAGGGGGGTTCACAGACCAGAATACTTATATACAACATATACACATGAAAATAAAAGGTACATAAAACATTACTCCTTTTGTAAGTACTGATTTAGCCTAATCATTTGCTATAAAATGAAAATAAGAAAGCACTAGAAATACATATCCCCCCCTCCTCATTGTCGGCAATTGGTACATCCCCCTGAGACGATACCATCTGCAGGGTTTCTTAAAGTTAGCTGGAATATAATAACACCCCATTACATTCACCCCTCCTCAATTACAGCAAACTTTAAGACTATATGAGAACTCCTTCCTTATGGGGTAACCTTGACCGTAGTCGTCCAATAGGACAGCAAACAACTTTACCAGGTAGAAATATGCCCTTATACATATAACCAAGAACCCCCTCCGATAAGATACATCTCAACCCTACATTCCGATTTTTCTATATACAACACTGGCCCTTAAAGCTGAACTGAATGACCCTCTCAGTGGTTTACGCATCTACAAAGGTCGAGAGAACTTCGAACAAGACAGACAAAGAATCTACACTTCCAGGTTCTCTTATGATCATGCTCATTGATTCCAGTAGTCTTCTAACAGGTTTTACTACTCTTCCTGTTCTGGTTGTCGTTGCATCCCCACTGAGGACAGTCTCTGATGGTTCCAGTCTTTGATTCCTCCAAAGCAAGTTCTCTTTTGGCAGAATTCGGTCATATTCTGGAGTGTTACACCTGGAGCAGCCGACAGGACTAGTCACACTACTAATCCCACTTCGAGTTGTCACTGACATGGAATAATCACTCCTACTGCTCCCAGGATCATGCAGTGTCTCCTGTTCCCTCACCCCACCCTCAGTACCAGAGTCACTTCTGTCGTTCCCAGAGACATCACTCTCGCTTGTAATGCTTCGACTGCTATTCCTGCTGGAGCTGCCCTCATGTAAAGAGGCCACATCCTCCTCTCCAACTGGTGTAGTCTGGTGCTGCTCCATACCAAGCCCAATTGCCGGTTGCTCTTCGAGAGTTCCTTGGGCCTCCCCAATACTGACTGTTTTGGGACATTGGCCATGCATTATCCAGACAGCTGTCCTACTGTCACCGGACTCACTTTCTATATCAAATAAAGGCTCATTGCCGAGACTTTCAACATCACGAGCCACCTCCTCTGAGACTGTGGAGAAGATCGTGGACATGTCCTCTGGTTCCACCACCGGCAGGAAGTTGACTGGCAGAATGAAGTTCCGATGAACAACCTTACTCTTCTTAGTGGTAGGATCCTCAACTCTGTAAATGTGCACAGATGGATCCTTCCATGTAATCACATGCACTGTTGAGTCCCACAGATCGGCCAATTTACCTTTTCCTCTGTCTTTCCTGTTTGCCAGCAGAACGTTATCACCAACTGTGAGCGGAACACCCTTGACCCTCTTATCATATTGCCTTGCCTGCCTTTTCTGTGCTTCTGTCGTGTTTCTCTGGGCAATCTTTACCGCTTCACTAAGGTCCCTCTGCAAAGAGTCAACGTAGGTGTCATGAGCCACCACATCCTCATCCCTCAATGTATTGCCAAACACGACGTCCACAGGCAGCCTGGGTACCCTACCAAACATAAGATAGAAAGGTGCGAAACCCGTTGTTTCATGTGTGGTACAGTTGTACGAGAATGTTAGCGTCTGTATCATCTGTGGCCACCGCTCTTTGTCTCTTGCTGGAAGGGAGCGGATCATGTTACCGAGTGTACGATTGAATCTTTCTGTCTGCCCATTGCCCATGGGGTGATATGGGGTGGTGTGGGACTTTTTGACTCCAGACACCTGTAACAGTTCCTTGATCAAATGACTCTCAAAATTAGCCCCCTTGTCTGAATGGATCCGGAGAGGAAACCCATAAGTACAGAAGAACTGATTCCATAACTTCCGTGCCACTACCTTGGCGGTCTGGTTCGGACAAGGAAATGCAAGGGCTAGCTTCGTGAAGTGATCTGTCACAACTAGCACATCAACACTTTCTCCGTTCTTCCCTTCAGCTGACCAGAAATCTATGCAAACCAGCTCGAGCGGTGCACTAGTCTTAATTGATTCTAATGGTGCCCTGGCCTCTGGCTCAAGAGTCTTGCTAACTACACAACGTTTGCAGTGAGAAACATATTTCTTAACTTCACCATCCATTCCTGACCAGAAAAATCTTTGGCGCACCAGATGAAGTGTTCTACTCTGGCCCTGATGGCCTGCATCATCATGAGTGCCCTTGAGAGCGACAGCCTTGAGTGAGCTGGGAAGCACTAGCTGATACCTTTTCCTACCAGTTCTGTCCTTGGATCTCCGGTAGAGAATGTCATTGGTCATCTCAAGTTTTTCCCAATGTTTTAGCATCCTCAGAACTTGTGCAGGCTCATGGCATTTCTCCCGACGTGAGGGTCTCCTCTTCCTCTCAATGAAGAATCTAACACGAGCTATAACACAGTCCTCCTTTTGACTCCTTTTAATGTCATCCGCAGAGAAGGCTGGAAGAGCAGGTACGCCCCCCTTCAGCAGACTGCCAGGACACTGGGCAAAGTTGATGTTGCGTATTAGCCGGCCACTTTCCCATTCTGAACAGGATTCCAGGGTTGCTTTAACTCCCTCTCTGGACATTCCAATCTGACCTCCTACTTGGTTTTGGCCCAGGTAACTGTCACTGGTCTGGACATTGACTGACAACCGAAATGCCTCCTGTATTCGCTCCGAGGTTACACACTGAGCGCCATTCTCTAGGGCTTCACTAGCATCCAAGACTTTGGCAAATGGACGTCGGCTTAAAAGGTCAGCAGGTATGTTCTGTGTACCAGGTATGTACTTCAAGTCAAAATCAAAGGGTGCAAGTTTTGACACCCATCGTTGCTCACAGGCGTCTAATTTAGGCTTAGTCATGATATACGTCAGGGGGTTGTTATCAGTCAGGACCGTGAATTGGTTTCCCTTTAGCCAATGTGCATATTTATCACATACAGCCCACTTGAGAGCAAAAAACTCTAACCTATGAGCCGGGTAGCGGGACTGTGACTTAGACAATGTCTTATTTGCAAAGGCTACGGGTCTTGGTCTCTTTTCACCGTCAGGCACCTGACTAAGCATCGCCCCCAACCCATCCATCGAAGCGTCGATATAAAGGACAAATGGTTTCTTGAAATCTGGATGGGATAGAATAGCAGTCTGAGTAACCGCATTCTTGATTTTCTCAACTGCCAGCTCACAGTCAGTAGTCCAATCCTCTGGCTTTAAACGTCTTGGCTTGCTGACCCATGGCTTTCCATCTTTCCTCTTCTTTTTCTGTCCTGCAGTCAGTGCAAACAATGGTTTCGCCATTCCTGACAGGCCTTCTATGAAGTGCGAGTAATAGTTAGCCATGCCAAGAAAGGATCTTATCTTGGTTGGTGAGGGGGTTTCACCGTCATTTGCCATCAAATCTGCCGCTGTCACCTGGTTAATGGCGGAAACTTTGGATGGGTCAGTTGCAATGCCCTCTGCAGTTACAATGTGACCTAAAAACTTGACTGACTCTCTAAGGAAATAGCACTTTTTCTGTGCCAACTTCAGGTTATGTTCCCTGAGGCGAGAGAATACCATCTCCAGACGATCCAGTGCCTCCTGTTCACTTTTTCCAAACACAAGGAGGTCGTCCAAGTAACAGAGAAGGGAGAGATAATTCTGATCTCCAAAGATTGATGTCATCATTCTGGCAAATGTCGCTGGGCTGTTACATAGCCCCTGAGCCATTCGGTTGTATTCAAACAACCCGGCAGGGGTTGAGCATGCCGTATATTTGCGGTCATCTTCATGTATTGGGATGTTGTAGAATCCTGACGTCAAATCCATAGTACTGAAGAAGCAGTTCCCACCCAGTGCTGCAAGAGCATCACCCTGGTGTGGCAATGGGTATGCGTCCTTCTCTGTTCTCTGGTTTAACCATCTGAAATCAGTACATATTCGGAGTTCTCCTGATGGTTTCCAAACAATCACAAGTGGAGAGGCCCATTCACTGTAGGATTTCCGAATAATGCCCTTCTCCTCCATTGCATCCAAGGTCTCCTTCAGTTTCTGGTAGTCAGATGGTGGGATCCGCCTACATGGCAATCGGAAGGGCAGCTCATCCTTCAGTCGAATCATATGGACAACTTGCTTGGCCTCTCCACAATCAAGTTTGTCACGGGAGAAGATTCCTTCATACTGAGAAACCAGATTAACGAGTTTTGATTTCCAGAAGTCAGACACTTCACAAGACTTTACATCTATCTCTGTTAAACCTAGTTCCTGCAGTTTTGACATGTAATCTGTTTTTACTCTCTCAGAGGACTCGGGGTCTGGTGACTCTACCTGGGTAACATTCTGCAAAACTGCCTTTGCCTTGCCAGGAGACCCTTCACTAACACCGTCGAGTTGTAATTCTTCAAGGGCTAGACACGGGTGTAACTGAGCGAGCTTGGTGTTACGGCGGAGGACTATGGGACGATCAAGGGGGTTAATCACCTTCATGGGAATCCACTTATCCCCCCGCAAAGGACAGACAGTGCGTGCTACTAACACGTTTCTTGGCGCAGACCGAGAGTCACTAGGTTCGACCATTACAGTGCTTCCAACAGACACTGGCACTTTCTCCTTTAGCTTTCCCCAAAGTAAATGTTCATGTCGCGGCTCCAAGGTCACACACTGCTTCAGCACAACAGCTCCCACCCTTTTTGGTATCCTTTCGCCATGCCAGCGATCAACATTTGACAGCAGGTCAAGTAGGGGTTCTCGAGAATCTTCTCTGGCTGGCCGTGAAACACTATCCCAAAACCAGTCACTATTCTTTGTCTGTCTCATTACGTGTCTCATCACATTTGATCCTACTATCATATCATCTATTTGTCCTGGAACAACTAGGAAGGAGACAGCCATTTTGCAACCAAGTAGATCTATGTTCAACTCATAAGTACATTTAGGTTTGGCCTCATTACCCCCACAACCTATCAGAATTTTTTCTGTTGGATGACTTGATTCTCCATCGATAATGTTGCCACCCCGGAGGCTGCGTTCAGCAGACTCACTCAGTGTGCAGGTTGTGGACCCGCTATCTACAAGAGCTGAGAGTTCCACTTTCCCTTCAACTAGTGCTGTGGCATAGAAAAGATCGTCTTCGTCATCTATTTTCCGGTAACCAATCCCCTGTGTCAGGCCATCTGGTTTCACCACTAGTTGTGTGGTTCTTTTTCTGTGGATCACTTGCTGCTTTGAATAGGTTTCATTTTCAGTATCAAAATCTGCAGGGTTCTTTGAGGTTGTGTCATATTCTGTGCCCACGCCACCCCCTTTTTGGCGTAGGCCCTTTAGTTTAAAGCTGGGTCTGGCACATGGGGCATGGCTACATTTGTTTTGTTCGCTTGCCTCTTTTCTGAGCATTCAAATCCTCTGTGTCCTGTTTTATAACACTTAAAGCATAGGCCTTCTCTAAAGCAATGGGCCTTGGTTGAATGATCTGGGGCTCTACAGACTCTACATGAGCTTAAGTTTGTGGTGGCCTCACCCACCTGTGCTCTACCCCAGGCTTGGCTTTGACTCTGCTCTTGCTTAGCAAGAATCTTTTCCATAAGGGAGATCATTTTACTCAAAGAGGCTGGCTCAAGGTTAGTAGACTGATTAGCACTAACTGGCTGCTGTGCCATGCACCAAGCATTGGGGGTCACATCCTCGTTAACTTTGACTGTGTTTCGTGTCTGACATGCCCTGGCTGATTGCCTGTCTTTGTGGTGGCTGTCAACCAGTTCCTGAACCTCTCCAACAGTCCATTTCTCAAGAGGTCTACTTCTGAGGGCTGTGTACAGGCTGGGATCAGGGCAATGTTTAACAAACATCATGGTTACTTCATGACCTGGATCCTCCACTTTCTTTCCCTGTCTTCGTAGGCACTCATCAGCAAGATCAATAGCCTTATTGAGTCTGATCCAGTAATCTAAACCACTCTCTGAACGCTTTGGTATAGTTTCGTAGAAGTCCTGTAGCGGAGTAGTTGACGAGATTGCATCTCCAAAGTGCTCTCTGAGAATAGTGAAGATAACATCAGGATCTCTGCTAATGCTTACGAACCGGTTGTTACGGATGCAAATCTTGACGACATCTCTTGCTCGCCCCATCAACCTGTCCATAACTTCATTGCCTTGCTCTGACAAACTACAGCCCTTCCTTGCCAGGTATGTTTGCATAATTTCTTGCCACTCACTAACAGTGCATCGATCTGAGCCGTCACCTCTGAAGTGAGGTGGCTCTTTAATGTCAGATTTGAGGATTAGGTTCATCTTTGACCAATCAAGGTTTTGGGCTGTGTTTGGGGGAGTGTTTACATTTTCATTAGCACTAGCCTGGCCTGCTTGTGACAACTTAGCTGAGATCTGACTCCCTATCTCACTGCTTAGCTGTTTGATCAAGTCTGCAACACCTTCAAACTGATTTAGTGGTAGACCAACAGGGGGGGCCCTGACACTCGATTCTATCAAATTAGCCAACTGAGCTCCCCGTCCCATCCCGGAGAACCCCCTCTGTGCACTCAATGTATTACCCTCATTGCGAACGGGAGTTACATTCACAGAGTCAATACCATTATTTGACATAAGATCATCTGACTGTGGCACACTGACATATCGTGAAGGAGATACACCTGCAGCCCCTTCAGGGTCATCACTGTTCGAAAAGGACATACTGTGCAGGGTCCGTTTTTCCAGGTTCTGTGCACCTGTGATGTCGAGAAAATGTAGAGAAGCTTCCCGGCGATCTGCAGCAGCTGATCTCTTGATCTGGGTCACGGCACCAAATATGTAGCGACTCTGCGACACACCACAAAATCACCTCGACACCACAGCTCTCTTTGGATATCTTTTTACTTGGTCTTTCAGCTGTAATGATGAAACATGTAACAGGGACTGCATCAGTTCACATCTCCTTAAACTGCTGTCTCTTTCAGCTCCAGATGCAGACAGAGAGTAACAAAACATATATACATTATAAACAAAACCAGTCAATTGCAATGATCGTATAGTGATTAATTTGACAATCATACCTGTAATGATGAAACATGTAACAGGGACTGCATCAGTTCACATCTCCTTAAACTGCTGTGAAGGATGCATGAAATAATTATATAACCAAAAGG
The DNA here is from genome assembly GCF_963576545.1 of Limanda limanda. Taxonomy (NCBI): domain Eukaryota; kingdom Metazoa; phylum Chordata; class Actinopteri; order Pleuronectiformes; family Pleuronectidae; genus Limanda; species Limanda limanda. Next base: position 13,509,397 of record NC_083642.1, read on the forward strand.
ACAAAATAAACATAAATATTCCCTGCCTTACATGTCTAACCCATTACAGAGTATACACAATGCCTTCATGTGGGTTCACAAACAACATTTAAAAAGAAACAAGGCACTTCACATTCGTTCTGTACAAATCCCACTAGAAGACTACGTTTCCCATAATGCCGCGGGTTGCAGCGGCGCGAATCGGCGCACTTCAAAGGGAAAACTCCGCAGACCTAACTTCTGAAATAACTCTTCAAACTCTGCACTTAACACGTTACAGCCATCTTATATTGCTCTTTAAGAAAGCTGTCACAGTAGCATGCATTAAACGTAACAATGACACTTAGAAGTGGAACACTCCATAACCGTACCTGTCTCTTTCAGCTCCAGATGCAGACAGAGAGACAGGTTCCTGAGCGGCACGTACCACAGCGCGACAGGGGGGTTCACAGACCAGAATACTTATATACAACATATACACATGAAAATAAAAGGTACATAAAACATTACTCCTTTTGTAAGTACTGATTTAGCCTAATCATTTGCTATAAAATGAAAATAAGAAAGCACTAGAAATACATATCCCCCCCTCCTCATTGTCGGCAATTGGTACATCCCCCTGAGACGATACCATCTGCAGGGTTTCTTAAAGTTAGCTGGAATATAATAACACCCCATTACATCTCTGTGTATGTGGTTGTGCTTAATTAAGAAGCCCCTGTTTTTTGTTCTTTTTTGATAATTACTACAGTAGATGTGTGAGACGTGTGCTGTGTGGAAAATAAATAAATCATGGAAAATCCAAAGACTGTCGCTGAGACCATCAGTGTGTTGGCCGTGTTTCGTCAGCCTCTGCAGACTGCGTGCAGATGTTGTTTTGTTGTTTTGCAAAAAAAGAGACAAGAGAGAAAAGAGAGAGAGGAGGAGAAGGACATGAGAGAGACAGATAAGTAAAGATTCAGACAGGAGGAGGGAGCGAGTGAGGGAGCCCCCTGCTCTGCATTAATTCTCTGTTTGCCATTCAGAGCATGCTCTTTCCTATGAGATTAGACTGATAAAATGCACGTGTATAAGAGCATGTGCACGTCCACACCCACTCCTCTGTGTGTATGCATGCATTTATGTGTGTTCGAGTACGTGTGTGTGTGTGTGTGTATATACACTCACACCCTCCCCTGTGAGATCAAGCTGATTCGTCAGTGATGCAGGAGGTCATCCATGATTAATAGCCCAGCGTGCTGGAAACAATGTTATTCTGCATTAGCTACCTGTGGGACGCACCACCACATGTGTGTCTCAGTGTACAGGATGAGCGTGAAACAGCAGAAATATCAAGCCCGACATCTTGTTCCAGACGAAGTGATGTTGTAAGAATGTTGGTACACAAGTTGTGTCAGAACAGTGGTGTGTTGTTGTTCGACTTGCTGATGTGTATTATTCATGAGTACACCCCATCTAGTTATGTGATATCAGCAGGTCTGACGAACATGTAGAAAAACCAAAGGGCATCAAAGCTTGGCACACAGGTGACATAACCTCTGATATCAGTGGGCTGGGATTTGGGCTGGGAAGACACTATCTTCATTCATTGACTTTCACACCACATCAACAGGAGCTTTTCAATGAATGCTGTTGGGATTCATTTCTTGTTCGGGTCACTGGGTTACCATTTTCATCACCATAACACTACATATAGATTTTTCACCTTGTTATAGTACTCTACACTGAAGGTATACAAATATCACACATTCCCAATAAAAGGATGAAACTTAAATGTTGATAACACAATATATTATAAAACTGTGTCTCTTTGATATCATGTTGCAGCACTTACAAAAAGCAAATATAGAAACGATACAGTACCTGGGAATGTTTCTCTTAAAAACTAAACATTTACATTACACACTACTGAAAAATAAACAGATACAACTTGTTCACTTTTGTTTTTATGTTTGTTATTTTTAGGTGCTAAAGGGTTTCACTGTACCAAGAATGAGACCAGGACTATGTTGTCTGTTTAGAAAAGTTTAAGGTTTTAAGGGTCGCAAAAAACTATTATAAATTCACCTATAATTTTAAGGATTAATACAGTAGATTAATCATTTAATCAATTACATCAGACAATGGGTCCAAAGCCCATCGAAAGATCCTGAACTCCAAGATGAAATCCTAAAATGTTTAATTCTGTGTTACTAACAGCACGAAACTCAAATGTATTAAACTCTAAGTTACGTATGACCAAGAAAAGCAACAAATTCATGTAACTTAGAGCCTTGATTATTTTCTTGAAAGTTGACTAGGGCAAACATTTTATCATCAACTAGCTGCTGATTCATAACCTGGTCATTGATGAATTTATTAATCGGCATATCGTCGCAGCAGAAGAGGAGGTCAAACTTTGCTACTTGCAAAACAAAGTATTTAGAAAAAACGAAAGACTAAAAGGAGGAACCTACTGGATCTTCCGTGACAAATTCTGTACAATTGAATTTCCCTAGGCTCTTTATACGACTTCATAAAGAGACACGATTTAAGTGTTTGTGGTCTCTGGTGTGTGTGTGTGTGTGCAGGTGTGTGTGTGTGCGGGTGTTTATGTATATGTGTGTGTGTGTGTGTCCAGTAGATAGAGACACCGGCAGTAGATGGGATAACTATGGGAAGCAGAGCCTGTGAAGCAGAGGAAAGAGGATCAATATAAAATGTACTTCGTGGAGACTGAGTGCAGAGAAACTCTGCAGCCAATTAAATAGAGAGATCAGAGAGAGAGAAAGAGAGAGAGAGTGGGAGAGAGAGAGAGAGAGAAAGAGTAGTAATAGTAGTGTAATTACCCTCTTATGAAGGCCCATTATTTTCAAATACAATGCATTGATCCAAACACCACCCTGTAGTTCTTCTGTGGACAGTTTGTGTAAACTTGTCAGTCTCATCAACCTGTAGAGTCCTGAGGTCAAACGTGGCAGAACTCACACCTCCATTATTTATGTGGTTGTGATACACACTCAGCAAATCTCACGCTCCCCCCTTCCTCTCTCATGCATTCCTTCCTTCACTCTCCAGCCCGAGAGGTCTGTAACACTCCCAATCAAATTTAATGTTCTTTGCTCCCGCTTCACTTAACGTGGCATAACGCTACCTCCCTTTTTTCCCAAACAGCCACTCACACAACCGCTACTGTGAGCTCGCCACGTCATCCATGTTTCCTGAAGCAGCCGTCTGACTCAAATCCCTCAGTCGCTTTCATCGTGAGGGAGTATCCATCGAAACGACTAACTTCCCTCTCTCTCAACTTCTGCTCCTTTCAGCAGATGCATTCATTTTTCAGAGCCAAGCATGAATATTTCAGGCATGAGTGACAGATACAGTGAAGAAGGAGAAGAGAGAAGGAGTAGGTAGGATGGGGAGGGAGGTCCGAGGAGGTACGGGTAATCACATTTGGTTTTGCAGATCTCATAAATGATCTCATAAATCTATGAGCCCTGCAGATGTCTATCAGACTACCTTAGTCTCCATCATCCTCATTGATTTCCATCTGCGATTTCTCTCTGTTTGCAATTCCCTCTCCCACTCCGTTCTGTATCTTACATGTCTGTGATAAAAAAGGCATAAAACAAACCGGGATCAGCATTTCAATATTTTCTGCAACAGTTGAAGCCGTGCAAAATGAAACTTTAATTCAGTATACGTAGTCAATAGAACAATCAGAATTTTCTCCAGTAGCTTGTCTGTCTAAATGCAAATTATACACTGTAACCCTTACAGTCTTGGAACTTTGGATTTAAAGACAGCAATAATCAATCGGGAAAGATGTGGGGGCAAGGGGAAAATATCTATTTTTGTAGGTTTCAGGAAACAGGGTTGTGTTCATATTTCTTTATCCTGCTTTTGCACTTTAATTGATTTATTCCATTGTAGATGTACCAGCTGCAACAGGAAAACATGCTCCCAAGGCAGCCAGGTAGGAAATGTGAGAAATTGTAACCTATATTGTTGTGCTTTTACAAATACAGTCAAGGAGATAAGAGTAATACCCCCTGCTTTCTTGGAAATGGAGATCTGATTTACAAACACACAGCTGAAATAAAATCTATTTCCCTGGAAATAGAGGGAATCATCTCTCCCCCTTTAATGCTGCAATGAGGGAAGCATCTCTGTGGGAAGAACTGCTTGTGGGTTGTTTGTGTGTGTGTATGTAAGTGTATGTGTGTGTTTATTTGTTTGTGAGTGTGTTTATGGATGCAATGGTGGAGGCCCAACAGACTTTTACAGATATTTCGCACTGTAGATTATCACAGTAGAAAACTGCTGTGATGCTGATACACACATTCCCCCACAGGCACTGTCCTCCACCGATGAAAATCAACTGATATTAAAACAATAAACAATGCAGAAAAGAGCTGCACAAATATTTCATGTAAAAATGTGTTTATTTTCTAGTTTCAAGTTCCATATAATTGGCTATATTTGTGTTTTCTTTTTATTCAGGCCTTACGGTAGAAGTTTGTAGTGTGATTCGGGGGGTATGCCATTCCTTTTCAACCAAAATTACAGAGTTCTTTACCTCATCATACAAACACACTGACCATTTATCACAGTCAGACTGACCATCAGCAGCACCGGAGTTGGTGGACGTAAGAACATAAAGATTTTACCATCCTAGGCAAACAGGGAGGATGCATTCAATTCTCTACTGCAGGGGTGTCCACGTGTTCTTGACTTTTTTTTGTGCATGTGCGAACACACACACACAAGCACACACACACACACAAACACACATCAGATGTATGATTAAGGTGTCCTGCACCTCATGGAGGCATCTTTCGCAAGGCATATATTTTACACTGGTTGTTATTACTACTGTCTATTCATAATAAAGGTTATTTTTAAACTTTAAAATATAAAGCCTCAATGTTTACTTTCATAATCATTTCTTCTCAAATATATATCAGCTGCTATATTGGCATCAAAAAAGTTTTACCCCCCTATAGCATCGGCCCACAAAAACCCATATTAGTCGGGCTCCAATGACCTTGGTTACAATACAATTAGGATGTGCTGTATCAGCCATTTAAATATGTGCACAAGAAACCGCAATACTCTACTCAGCTAGTGAACTGATGAGTTGAGCAACTCACAAACCATAGAAAGTACTTCTTACTGTTGGATAAGCAATTGAATGTGATCTGACAAGACAACTGTACACACAGCAAAAAGCCTGCTGAGCCATCCAAAGATCCTATTTCCCAGCAGAAGATGTCTGTCCTCAAAGCATCAGAATTATCATTTTTATTCAGCTCTCTTCCTTTGGCAGAAATGAAAGATCTAAGGGAAAAAACAGCTTACTAATCAAATTAAATATCAGATGAAAGGTACTGAGTTTGTCATTTCATAGCTCTAATATCTAAAAGCATTTCTCTCTGAGCTTTGAGTGCTTCAATTTAGATAAGAAAATATTTTGGTGATTTCGATCACTTTTTCAGTCTGTTCGGTTTAAGATTGCTGCTTCCACTGTCCACTTTTAATTAGTTTCTTGTCTTGTATTTGTAAGAATCTCACTACTTTTGGTAAGGGGGGAAAATAATCTAAAATATGAGCTGTGACTTTACTCCTCTCTTTCTGATTTAAAGTCCTGAATGTCCATGAGATGCTATACTCAAAAAACGTTCTCGAGGGTTGCATTTGTGTGAGCACTTATTATTAATAGAGGGAATTTTATTATATATATTATCCAAATATGTGAGGTGCACAGTTACACAGCTGGCAAAAAAATGTTTGACCATGTTTAACTGGACTTTGAATTGGACCTTTACTTCACAAGTCTACAAGAACACAAGTAAAGTCTGAACACAAATCGAGAAAGGCCTAACATCATTTAAACTGCAACTGCCATTAAACTGTGTCAGTGGCAGTTGTTGTAGCAGAGAGACTGAAACTGAGTAACGAAAATGGATTTGTATTTATATAGCACTTTTCTAGTCTGATGATGACCATCGCTTTACAGTACAGTTTCACATTCACCCATTCACACACACATTCATACAGTGCATCTACTTGCAGCACTTTGTTATTCTATTGGGGGCCATTCAGGGTTCAGCATCTTGCCCAAGGACACTTCGGCATGCAGATGGTTCAGACTGGGGATTGAACCGCCGACCTTCAGGTTGGAGGACAACCACTTTACCCCCTGCGGCTGTGGCTGCAGAAATACCTATTGCAACAACACATAGGGTAAAACTAACCTATTGCAACAACACATCATCAGTAGGGTAAAACTAACCTGTCTCACGACGGTCTAATCCCAGCACACGTTCCCTATTAGTGGGTGAACAATCCAACGCTTGGTGAATTCTGCTTCACAATGATAGGAAGAGCCGACATCGAAGGATCTGAGTTTAAATACATGTGAAACACTGAACACTGAACCGCAGCTGATTCTCTGACGTGATGAGGATCACGTATCAACACAGAGCTCAAAGAAGAGTGATAGTGCCTTGAAAATGTATAATGCCTTTCACTTGAGCATTAATTTGCAAAAGGGACCAAATCAATATAGATAACATTGATAACTGTGGCAGAGCTGTTAAGGAACTGTGAAGAATTAGCACTCCTGTCTCCATGGTAACAGCTGAGTGGAGCCGGCAGTGTTTTCACCACCAAAGACCTTCCTTCGACATCGTGCCCTATGTGGTTAACCCTTGATCTGAGAAACACACACAGAGGCACATTCAGATGTTTAATCACTCCCCCCCTCCCCCTCCCGCTCACACACACGTGAGCCGACGTGCACACGAGTCCATGCACTTTCACACCATGGAGGCTGAGTTGAGCTGGAGTTGACTGTGAGCCATCATTAAGCCTCTGACATGTAGCACACAGCACTCTAGTATCCCCCAAGGACCTGACTGAGGTTAACCAGGCTTTTCACACTCAGCCTTTCACTCAGAGAGAGGCAAAAAAAGAAAACTCCAGCGTTGAAGGAGCAAACGCTTTTGTGAATATGACCAAATTCAATGTGACGGGAAAGAAGCTATTTTCAGGGAACCGAGTATGAGCAGCGACTCCTTCATCTTAAACATCCTCACAGGTCACTTGTCCGTCTCCACTTCCCTCGATTGTACAGAAATCTGGACAAATATTCCTAATACAGGTGCAGGCATCTTGTGCATTTCACATCATTTGGAGCCAGTAGTGATTGTGGAGTGTGGCGTGTGGAGTCCTTCTGATGCATGCGCTTAACCATCCATGTTAACCATCTGCTAACATGGAGGAGACAGGGTTCATGACCTATACTGCAGCCAGCCCAAGGGGAAATATTATTTGGCTTCACTTTTGGGGAGCCATCATGTCTTCCATGTGTATTCTTCTTACCCTTTGTGTCTATGTATATATTTATGTGACCACAGGCGTGTTCCAGCAGAATGTGTAACAATAATAAACACACAGTTTCGCTTACGGAATGGTCCACACCTATGTAGTTTGTTTAAGGTAACAAAAGTTCTTGGCCAGGTACAGAAAAAAAACTTGGGGGGGGGGTATATTTGCTTAAAGCTAGTGGACCTTGACTATCATGATTACAATATTAAACACGTGGTTAACGTTGTATAAGGGTCATTACAATAAGAAACCATTATTATAATTTACAAGAGCAATGTTTTGTCGACATAGCAATGTTACTTAACCTTCCTCTTCTTAAATCTTTATATCAACAATTACTACATCAAAAAACCTCCTTCTGTCATAACTACTACACCAATTAGATGTCACAATAATACTTAACTGGAATTTGTTAATTGCACGAGCTACGGGACGAGCTACAGGCCTATTCTTCTGATCTTCACTCAGTCTTTCAACTTGAGGAATATTGTTTATCTCAAGGCCGCTGCACACTGGGGACTAATTGGTCTGATTTTAGACCCGATTTGGCCCTTCCAACAGCCGCTGGGGTCTTCCTGACTAGAGGTCAGTCGGTGCAGATTATCTGCCCAAATAATCCTGAAGTGTGAGGCTGACCGGGAGGCATCACCAACCGGATGTTGCGTATTTGTTCAGCTGCAACTAAAAACAACGATACATTTGCAATCCTCAAAATTTATAAACCAATTCTGCCTTCTCTGCCATGTCTACATCCATAGGTTTTTTTACCTTGTTTTTTCTCGGGGCAAAAGAGATCACACGTGGACTTCCTCTATGTTTGTTTTTTTTCTGAAGTTATGTTCAATCACGCAAGTTCCACACTCCAGTTTAGAAGGTGGCTGTAATGCACTTAAAAGTTGTTTGCCAACTGTCATAAATAAAAGTGAAGAAGAAGATATTGCAGGTTTCTGTGAAATAGTTTCCTACGAACGGCAATTAGTGGTTATACGTTCTGGCAGAATCTTCCAGTGTGTGTGTTCTGATGATTATAATATTAATAATAGGTTCAATCTGTCATTATGTCGGTGGTCTCTGGCGTTTATAAAATCGGTTAACGTTGAAAATCCTCCAGTGTGCAGCAGCCTACGATTAGTTTCCACTGACAGATTATTGAGTAAAGGGACTTTCCTGTCGGGAACATTATTGCTGCTCTTCATGAAACAGTATTTAGTTGTAATTTCAGATTCCCTAGCTCGTGTTTTTACGAATAAAATGAGATTTTATGACGCTTTGTGCAGTAAAATGATCCAAGTTCACATTTTCCACTTGATACATTTGAATCTTTCAAAATAAGATCGATGTATATGATCGAACACTCACATTGGTATCCAAACATTTATAAATATGTTCTGTACTTTTGTAACTTTATTCCATTCTCCTGTTTTATGAGTTTTTGTTTCAATCGTTTTTATTTCTGAGCACTTACTAACTTTGTTAGGGAAAGCACCACAGAAATAAAGTTTAGTATTAATTATTCTATTTTTGGTTGGGGGTCAAAATCAGTCTCCAGGAGATGAGATTTGCCCCAAGACGCCCTCAGGCTATTTTGTCCCACAGGCTGGCTGCTCCATATCCTTGTGGAGAGTCGTGGAGGACAGTCTCAAAAGGAGAACTGTCTCGTTTGCAGAGGAGCAATGGAAATGTACACAGATGTAAGACCGGATATTACTCACTCTTTTCCTGCTCTGAAATCTCACTCTTATACATGAAGAGAGCTTGGTGGAAAATAAAATCCAGCATGCACAGCAGGAGCTGTTTTGAAAGCTGAGTGTTCATGCACATCTTTATCTGAAAAGTCTTTTATCCTGAGCTGCAGCGGCTGAGTGACGACAGAAAGGTTAACTCCAGCCTTTTGTTCTAGCTGAGCTCATTGGCCAAAAGTGGCATGTAAATTCAGAGTGGATTAGCATATATTAGCATGTGGTTAGAGAGTTGACCAGGGATTGGTGGAAACTTTGAGGGGGGAGGGAGTGGAAACGTGAATTGGGAGGCAGGAAGGACAGGTGAGAATGTTTAGAGTGGCACACTAGTTTCAGTGATAAGAAATGTTAAACCCATTAAATATAATCAAAATTTATTTAAAATGGGTCGACTCAAGTATTTGTTTGAAGACAACAAGCTGCACTTGGGACAAAGAACAATTGTTTTTTCTTTAATCGTCTACTAAGCCATAACAACAGCTAATAACATGCAAAAGCACCAGGCACTGAACAGATTGTGTTGTCATGGTAATCTGATTTCAGTGTTGTCTTCCAGCTGTCGCCGTGTTCGTGTATTGTTGTAAAAATGTGGTTAGTGCCGTGTTGGATTTCCATGTGCTATACTTCATCAGCTTCAAAGTAAACTTTATCCAGAATTAATTGTAGATTAAAAGTTTTAATGTTCAATATAGTTAGCAGCTCCTGTCACACAGAGACTGTATGAGGAGGGGTTCTACAAATATGTTTGATATTAAAGGACGTGCGTGTGTATTTGGGTTTTTTGGATTAACTACTTTAAGGTTCCCAAGAGGCTCAAACAATTCCTGAGACAATGACAATCGATCGTCTGCATCATAAATCAAATTGCAAACCGCCGCCAACAATCAGAGCCTCCGAGCTCGCTCTAAAAAATGTCTGCCTGATCTTTGACCTTTTCTCTCAGTAAAAATGTCTAAAAAACAGTTAAATTGCATCGCACCTCCCTTTCTCTCTCTCTCCCCCCCACTCTATCCCAATGTCTCACATATTTAGACACACGCTGTCAGGGCCACTTTTAGTCAAAGTCCATCTAAACGTCAACACTATTAGGTGTTAGAAGGCAGATGACCCATTAATAATGCCTAACTACATGCAGTGGGAAGCTGTGGTGAACTTTGCAGCATAACACTGAGGCCACTGAAGTGACAGCAGGCGACGACTGTGAACTGCCAGTCAGTCCGGCTGCTGCTGTTTTTGGGATAATCCACATGGAATTCAGCTGGGGCTCAATTTAGCTGAAGAACTACAGTCAAGCGATTCAAGTGCCTCCAACTCCCAGCATCACCCAAGGCTTTCCATGGAGAACAGTGTATGAGCCGAGTTTCTCAGGGGACAACGAGGATGACTCCTCTCCTATCTCTCTCTCTCTCTGTGTCTGTCTCATTTATTAGTAATCTGCATGCAGAGGAGGGTAGGCCAGCCAGAGCTTTTACCAAACCACAGCTGTAGACTGTCTATGTTTCTAAAATATATCATATACAAGACATGTCTCTATGGAATTGCAATTGATTAACGAAATAAAACAAAATAAGTGAAATTCACAGGGGCCTACTGCTGCAAGAACAGACCAAACTGCAGTCCTAATGATATGTTCAGCTTAGAGTGGGGGAGAGAAGAGACACAAGTTAACCTAACAAACTAATGAAATAATTATTAAATAAATAAAGGCTAGCTCTAAATGTATCTGCACTCTTTCAGGGTGTCTATTGCACATTAATCCACCACATGCTAACAATGCAAGTGTTACATTATTCCAATAATCGTAAATTCTGATCCGCAGGCAGAGGAGAGACTCAGCTTGTGGCAACCAAACTCCGGCAGCTTGCTCCCAGTGTACGACTTCATCTGTGGGACCACACACACTGAGCTTTTATGCAGGGAGCATCCATCATTGACAGATTTACTGCTATGAAACGGTCCAGACATCTAGGGAGAAAAAGGGGGTTAAACCTAGAACTTTCCCCCATGGAGAGAGGAAATCTCTATGGCAGAAATGTGGGAATGTGGGGTAAGAATGTGGGTCAGTGAGGGTGCATTAGTGCATCTGTGTCTGTTCAAATGTGTCTGCATGGGAAGAGATATTCCTGAGTATTAAATGAGCACACACATGTCTCTCTGATTTAGTGCAATTAATATCTGTCAGTCAGCGGGCCTCCTTGTGGTGATAACACTACGTAAATGCTATGACCAAGCCACAAGTCAGAGCAAACACACACTCACACACTTAAAGAAAGGGGAGTAAATTCTCTCTGGCTGGGTAATATTAAGTTGACAGCTTTATCACTGCACAAACTCAGAGACGCCAAAAACTCCCATAACGCATAATAATAACGCATCCTTATTAAAGGTCGTAACTCAAAAAGCCCATAAAAGCAGTGGATATCATGGCATGGTGGTGGACAAACAGACACACTGATGCACATGTGATCATACACAGATATATGTACTGCAACTGACGTATGAGATCTGTGAAGGAAGAGTTTTAGAAGATGATGAAAAACAGTCACGTATGAAAAACATTTTTTAGCATAATGACACTAAGAAAAGGTACGGGTACAGGTAAAGTTGATATGATGAAGTTCAAATTTAACAAAATGTAATGTTGTGTTAGCTTGAAGAAAATTAGGGATGCCTCTGGGTTTGAACATTGTGTGAAATATTTTGGACAATGGTCTAGTGGTATTCAGACATTTTAATGAAGAATTAATGTCTTTAAACTGACTAAACTTTCCTCCTTCCTCTACTGCAGTGTGATGTCCTTGCAGGCCTCGACTCTGCAGTAGATTTCCACACGACTCGTCAGACACCAGTGGCTCTGTTAGGCCATTTATAAATGGACATATATAATGTTAATCTAATTGTCGTGTTGCTTATTACCGATGCAATACAAGTTGGATTTAGCTTTGTGACGCTGTCGGCAGAGGATGTTGTTGTCGGCTACTTTAATTTGCCAGAACCTGTCACAATGACAAATGTCGGTTCAGCCAGTTTGCATAAAATCTTACTGGTGTAGTGCTAATAGAGTGCAGCACTATAGGACTATTTTCAAAATATTTGTCAAACTAAGATGATTCAATGTTCAAAATGATCAATTTGGAAAGACATGAAGAAAGTCTTTGTTTATATCGATGTTCCACTCTGTGATTACCACAATCAGTTCCACTGTGGGCCAGGCTGGTCCCCTCTGTGAGTAGAATGACTAGAAATATCTGTCCACACTTAGTGAGTGTAGTGCCGAAGGAAAAGGTAGGAATCTATGTGCCTGCGCGTGTACTGGTGTGATTGTTTCTCCAAGGCATCTGTCTAACTTAGATAACTCTTTATTGGGTCAGCCTTTTAGCATCCTGTTATCAGCCACAGCTCTGAAAAGATTTTAAAAGGTCTGTTTCGCCATTAAGAAGATTTATCTAAGCAAGTGCATCAGGCTTCCTTCAGCTTGAGGTAAAACAAGAAAATGGAGTTGAAAGAAGGAACTGAGCCCTGGCCTCCTCTGCAATATGTTCAGTCACTGAAGTAGACAAAGGGAAATCATCGTCTATGAAGGGAAATCAAATACTAACAGTATAATTGAGGTTTAAAGTTTTTCTATGAAGTAAAATCATTATTCTTATACAAATTCCTGATGTCTCTTAGGTGTATTTTTGCAATAATTTAATGATCACACATTTATTTTCAGAACTATAAAGATCAAATTTATTTGACCTGTTAGATGTCCCTGTACCTGATGGGTAGGCGACTCTTCAAGAGTAGAAAAGTGCAAACAGCGTATCAAATCAGTCATGCCTCCATTCCATCAAACTGTCAAAACTAGTCCTGTTTTAGGTCTGCTGATGTTTGCTTAAAGGAGAGTCTTTTTATTGTTCTTCATTTGATGCATGCTTGATTTCACTCGAAGAGACGTCGCTGAGACTGTACGGTCGCTGAAGCTCCTTTCAAAGACTGATATCTCCACAACATGGAAAAAGGCTTGATGTGTATTCCACGGGGACTGACAGAAAAAAAGAGGTAAATGGTGAACCAAAGCTACTGGCAGCGAGTACAGTTACACTGAACACCCCCCGCTGTCACCAACCGGATTATGCGCAGCTGAGTCACAGCCTTGAGACACACATGTACAGCAGAAGGTAAAACGTGCATGGGTATAGTCTGTGGTAAACAGACCACACACTCGATGGGTGATAATCAACACAGTCAGCGTGAGGTGACTCTGTTCCCTCGTCCTGCTCTGAACATCAGCCATCTGTGGGAGATTTAGCATGATCATTTTTACAGTTTAGTCAGTTTCTTCTGTTCAGTGAACACACACTGTACACTTTCAATACAGACAGAAAAAAACAGATGCAATGGATTAGAGTCTATCAATTTAAAATATGATATATCTCGGGGATTATGACTGCATTTATTGGCTTCAAAACAGGTTCTTATGACATCTTTTCACAGGTTGTCTATCTATACATGTTGAGCAGTTTAGTCAAAGTAAGTTATTCTATTTATCTCACCAGATTGTTTCATTTAAATACTTTTTATTGGCCTGGTTTTTCATCGCAGAGTTTTTTTTTCACTTTACACCTATTTTCAACCTGGATGATCACAATGCTGGCTTCACAAGACTATAAATAAAGATAAATGATGCGTCTCCATTTTCCCCAAGCAGCAGAGGTAGCGAGGTCCCAACCAAACATGCTCTTGACTAATCATCAAGTCGATCTCAGCTGTCAATTATGATGTTTCATCCCATTTTTATAGCATCACATGACTAATTAAAACAAAACTTACTAGAAATAAACCGTTGAACAAAAATGAGTGGGATTAGAACTAGCTAAAATTACACAATTGTGTGCATCTTTGAATTTTCAGTTTGGCCCATCTAGTAACATGGAGAAGGCAGGGTTTATGATCTATACTGCAGGCAGCCATCAGGGGCAATCCATATGATTTAGCTTTACTTGATTTACTTTACCCCCAAATTAGAAACTACTGGCATGTGGAATAGGAAACCTGCACCTCTGACTCATAGACATTACTGTGAAATTTGGTGCCGATCATTGGTTTATGTAATATAATAGGCATCAATTTATCCATTAATTCTCGATTTAATCAGAACAGACGAGGAGTATGAGGCCAAACACTGCTTACTCATAATGACACACACACACACACACACACAGACACACACACACACACACACACCTCTAAACCCCCCTTCCAACTGAGTGTTTGCTTCATAAACACTAAAATGAAGTGAGAGGTTTTCGGGGGCTTCTCTAAATCACTGGATGTAAAATGCAGCAATCTCATGAGATATTCTGGGATGTTCTTGCCCTCTCCCTAAAACGAATGGAAGTTTTTGATCATGAAAAATGGTCCAGCACATAAATGTGTTAGGAACGGCATTAAAGCCACTAGAAAGCTGCTATAGAGGTAAACAAAATATTTACAGTATAACCTAACATGTTTGTATACAATAAATAAATTGTGAATGATCTCAATATTGTTACATATATACTTTACATCGTTCTCCAAAGTGTCCTGAGGATAACTGACTGCTGCTCGTCTGTGAGAGACTGACTGCTGCAAGCTTCATTAGCAACATCCCCGCTGACAGATGTGCATCTACGTGAGAATCCAACCATGTACGATACATGTGTGACAACATTTAAGAGGGCACTTGCATCTAAGCATGTGTAAAAACGCACTTTAAAGGCTGAGAGACACCCACTGGCTCATGCCTCCGTGCTTCAGTTAGTCTTGAAATGTGTGTCCACGACGGTGTATCGATCTCAGAGTGGGAAAGCTGCTCTTGTTGCGCATGCATTATTCTCAATGATAGAGATTAGGAAATGTTCTGCTTGGATTTAAGTGGGAAGGGCCCCTGTAAGATCTGGAGGCTAATAATGAATCCCTCGGTACCACACACACGTGATTAAAAAAATCAGCACAATGCAAACAAGTAGGAGGGAGGAAATCGTATCACGCTATTGGATACCCTTATATCCACAATCTGATTATGTGTAGATTTGATGGTGTGTGTTTGTGTGGGTGTTTGCGAGGCCTCCAAACCATCTCAGTACACGGTGTTCCTTGTGAACTGAGCCACTCTCCATGTCGTGCTGTTTGTTCTCTCCTTATCAATCACATGTGGCTGCGGGCACACACCGAGGAGAAGAGGGTGATGAAAGGCAAAGAAAGATGAGGTGGTGATGAAAAGAGGAGTGTGGAGAGAAGATGATCACACTTGTGCTCTTAATGAAGCTGCGCGATAACCTGTACTCCCGGATACACACACACACTCACATATATGCATGTACGTCCCCTGTCTCACAGAGAACATGGTGTCGTGAGGTGTGATGGATCTAAATGGGATGTAAAGCACTGACATACTGTACGACATCAGAATATTAATTTGGCTGAGGAGAACATTTCCATTTATATCAGATGATTAAAAAAAAAAAACTGTCGCCAACACAGTCGCAACATAATAATGCTGCACCAACACTTGCATGCGGAAAGCACTCTGGGGTATACAGTGGGGCTAGATTGTAGAGATTTGACCAGCCACTGAAGCGGGAGAGGAGAAGAGACAAGAATGACCTTTTTTATAACAAGAGAAATGGGAGACTTGGCAGACTGTGTGTGTGTGTGTGGGTCTGTGTGCGACTGTTTGTTTTGCAAGTGAGGCCTCTTACCATCAGTTAGCTGCCTGGTGCTGACAGTGCTCTACAGCTGAGCCACAGCAGAGCGATCTGGGACCTGCTTTGACATTTTCAACTTGATTCATTAATTCATGGTTGGCAGCCCCGGTGACACGCACACGAAAACGAGCACACCCCTGGCTGCACCTCCACTTGAAATGCACAGTCTATGTTTCATGAAGTCATTCACAAAGGCCAGAAGTGTATACACACACATCTGGTCCATAATGTCGAGTTTTACCATGGCCGATTAAAGACGTGCAGACTCCACCTCTTTTCATCCCCTCTCGAAGGGGATTACTTTTGTTGAGACCCTCTTATTGAGACGCTCAGACAATCTTGTATAATCGTGAATGAAGAAATAAATCCTTCTGCATATGAATGTGATGGAGACAAGCGTGTGCTTCCTGTGTTGAAAATATTCCTGGGGAAGCCGCGATGCTGCTAAATCCAGACTGGTCCCAGGAGCTCCCCTTCTAAGCCCTTGGAGTGAGGCTGGTGTTGTGAGGTGGGATGGGGGTGAATTATTCTGAAAGGCTGCTCTGTTTACAATAGCATTATGGGAATCTATATACAGGCCAGAATCATCAGTGTCCACGATAACAAAGGGATGCAGCTAAGTTTCCAGCTCATGATATGGCATAGTTACACTATCACTCCACAATGTTGCATTCTAGAAATTACATTAATATGCAGCTAATCTGTGAGAGCTGAAGTTTCAAAGGAAATGTAATGGCGCCCAGATTACAGTTTCTATCAACATAAAGAAGAAATGCTGATACTAGACATATCAGTAATATGTTCAGCTGCAGTGTTCACTGCATTTCAGTTTACAAAATAAGCAATCATGCAGTAACCTATCCACATGCAGTCACTGCTGCTGTAACATTTTTATGGTTGTGTTTAAGGAAAGTAATTGGAAAAACTATTTAGTAATATGCATTGAGTTGCCAATTGTGGTAAATTGCACTTGGTCTCAGGAATTTCTATTTTCATTCGACTGGAGAAGGTCGACTAAATAACAGAGACATTTCTTAAAGAGTTCTAGAAAACAGATGTACTTAAATCAGGAAATTATTGCGATGAAATAAATCACAGCAAATAATCAGAAAATCTGCAGGCTGAAATTATTGATTCCAAAATTGTGCAATCAGACTACATGGAAGAAGTTGTTCAAATATTTCTGGCTGGTCCCTTGTATATTCATCACTAAGTATTCATTCCTGAAGCGGTCTCAATTATGTGTGGTCGAATATGTTATGTGCATTTATCATTCTGATGTAGTGACATGACTCTGCCTGCCGTGCCACGCACATGCCGTCTTTTTCTGTGGTGCTCAACAGAGTTTTGAATTCAAAAGTGATTGTGGAGACAGGAGTCATAAATCTATGTCCCTCGAGTCCACATCAAAAAGAGATATATAACCACAGGCTATTACATTACGTGTGTGTGACTGTGTGTCTGTTTGTGCTTGTTCAATATAACTTTGTGCGTGTGTTTGTGTCAGCGTGTAAATGGCAGAAAAATACACAGCTCAGTTTTATCTTTATGCGCTCTCAGTTGCCCACGACAGCTTCATAATAATAATGAAGGCAAGTTCTCACTGACTGAATGGGTCCCATCTCGATTCTAGCCTCGAGAGGCTGCCCAGATTCTCCTGTGATTGTTGGAAAGACAGGCTATGATGATTACATAAATTGGGGTGTGTACATGTTTGTGTGTGTGTCAGTGTGAGAAGAGTGGACAACTTCAGGTGGAAAATGTGATTGGGAAACTTGGAGACAACATGTGTTCATGCAAGCGTAAATGTGCAGAATTAAAGTCATCTTCTTGTCGGGGAAAAAGATGTTTACCGTCCCTCCACAGACTAATGAATCCTCTCCGTTCCCATTCATTCCCTTTCCCTCGGTTGGCTAATTGACTAAGAGGATGGACATGATGTAGCCAAATGTCACCTCGGTGCTGCTTCCAATCCCATCAAATGAAGGAGGTAATTAAGCAATGCTCTCTCCACCATTAGCCAATTACCTCGATGGTCGTCTGTCATCGGGACATTACTGTCCGACAGCATGCAGTCCATAAGGGTGAGAGCCGACAGCAACACGTACATGGGCTTGTGTCGAAAAAAAGGGAACTGGATGTTCAAAGCTTCCTTAGTCATTAACAGATAATAACTGAGCTGAGTAGAGACAGTTCAGAGCCACAGAAGAGGACCTGTAAAATGGGATACATTAAACACTTTATTTGGATAACTTATTTTGAGCTATACAGTGACTGTATTTGCCTCTTGCATATATTAACAGATACGATTAAGAACTCCTAAATGACCAACTCAAGGAATTTTTGCAAGTTTAAATTTGATCCGATCAGGATAAATTCTCAGATAGTTGCCTTTATCTAGCTCAATGACCAAGACAGTCAAGCTTCCGTTTGAGCTAAGGATTTCAATAATTTCAACCAGGGCTTCCTCTTTGTTTACCTGATGATTTATCTGTTATGCACATCTCCACAGCAGAGTTGCCAATGGCCACTCTGCTGTGGAGATGTGCATAACTCCTTGCCTCTCTGTTGCTCCTGCGTTCTTTTCTATAACACACATCCCGCTTTGAGTCAACATTTATTTCAGTCTTTTCATTTTCATGGTTTTCTTGACTGATTTTAAAGTACTTTAAACTCAGATCTACACGTTTAGCAAAAAAAAACTGGTATCAGCTGAAACATGTACTGAATATACTGAAAACAGAAACTTAGGAGGAAAATGACAGAATGAATTCAGTAAAATGTGAGTGAACTACAGCATAAGCTCCAGTTTTTTTTCATTAATAAATGATACATTTTTTTGTGCTAGTCACAAGATTCAACCTTATTTTTATTTTGCCCAGTAGGTATCGGTAAAATATTATTCAGTTTAGCATCTAACTACACATTGCAAACAGTGACAAAAACACCAAAAGATTAATAGAGGTAAACTAATAAACAGAATGAATTATGAACCAATGAGATGACGAAAGTATGAAGAGATGTAACAGTGTCATTACAAACTGGAAAATATTTACTCGCATTCTGTAACTTCACTAGATCCAAATTTGTATGAGGATCTACACCATTTCACACACTTATGAATATCAGTCCCCATAACATGTCTGATTTCAACAAGATCTATGAACTATTCTGAGAGAAATTTACAATCTTGAAATGTTAAAGATAATGAACACAAAAAGATCTGGATCTGCCATCTTATCCAGATCCACAGCAAAATGCAGTGGGATCCTGCCTGAATCATACTGCATCCTTCCACCACATTTTATGGAAAACTAGGAGTATATATGTTAAAATATATGGTACTAAAAGATAACAGCAGTTGCAAGAGAGAGTTTTCAAGTTTGAGGCATTCATTACATATAACTGATGAGAATGAGTTTTCTATGATACAGCACCTTCTATAATCATTCCCTTCAATCTTCATCCCTTCTAACGGAAGTGAGTGAAAGTGTCAATCCGAGGAGTTCTTCAATAACACTGTGAAAGTCGAGAGCGGCATCTAATCATCCCAAACTTATTTTGATATGTTTGCTCTCCCTCTCTATATTTAACCAGACCTCCAGGCCAGCCAAACAGCGAGCAAGGAACAGAGAAATCAAAGCCACTATCATTTGCTCTCAGTGTGTGTTGGTGGCAGTGGGGGGTTTACTTTGCAAGCTGGAGGTGAGAGAGAACTTCTGGTTCCTTTGGATAATTAGATAGGTAACGGCAGGAGAATAATACGCAAACACAGTGATGCATGCACTAATGTATTCACATTCAAGGACGCATGACAATATCTCATAAAGCCCTTATCAAAAGCACCCACAAGTTAAACATCTGTACACGTGAGCAAGGGGACATGGACATCTCATGCAGACAGACTCTCACACACACACCCAGGTGGGTAGATGAGATAAAGGCATGGAGCTAAATGAAGAAAGAATATTTATACATATAAGGACAGAAATGTTTAGTCCAATAAGAAGTCTTCAGAGGGGGGGCTGCTATGGGGCCAGCACAGGGATGCTTAGCAGTAATTACAGAGTACAGATGCAAAGACACACACAGTCACACTCATGCCAACGAGCAACAACAGGCTTTCTGTTAGATGAAAACAGAAGGAAAAACTAATAAGATCCGTTGGATAGAGACAGCTAATATCTGGCTCAAAGTAGCAATGCAAGATTTAAATTTGATGACTAAGGTTACAGGTAGCTGCACTTTCTGTCAACCCATATTTCAAAAAATGTAAAAAAGAAAGTTGCAGACGGAGCGAGGCGAGGAGTGGAAAGAGAAGAGTTACTTTCAGGTCAGCTCTCGGTTGCCAGCAGGTTCCTGCATTAATTAGACAGGGGTGTGTGTATGTGAGCATGCTAAAGTGTGTCGTTAATTGGACAAGGAAACAGTGTATACAGAGGGCAGAATGATGCTCCTTGCATATCCTCTCTCTGTCAGACTATAGTCATAAATTCAGATAAGGGTTTACTTGACAACAGCCATTGGCTTTTTTCTTCATTAAGTTCATCCTATATCCCAGGTAATACTAAGAGGAACGTACGGCAAACCAAATAAATAAAAAGACAGTCAGAGACTTTTACACGTGCTCTTTTTCTCAAGTTTTCCTGATATACATCAATCTAAGGAGAAAGAGCATCCTCATCATTGAAGCTTTTTTTTTTTTTAAACTAAAATCCAGCGTGGAATACATTAATATGCCACATTTCTTTCATTTGTCAGTCTCACACTCACAGACTCATACTCTGTCTTGTCAGACTCTTGAATGGGTCAAACATCATTTCCCCTGACAACATTTTTCAGACTTCTCTTCTCCTCATCTGTGATTGTCTTCTGTTGTCATTCATTTATTCCTGCGTGGCAAACAACAACCCAGAATTCAGCAATCTCTGTTGAAGTTACACTGGTAACCTCCATCTAAGAGGAATATGGGATGTAAGAACGAAGTTTTCTAACCTGACTTTGAAAATGTGGCTGGCCAATGAGGCAATACAAAGGTTTAATATACAACAACTAGAATAAAAAATATAGGATTTAAATATGATATTATGATCACAACTGTTTTAATGTGGCAGCTGTGTTCGAGTGATAGAAAAGGGCTGTATGAGTGTGAATGTGACTTGTGGTGTGAAGCATTAGTAAATTGCTGTATAAGTGCACTGTATTTACCTATACCATTATATTATGATGACAATATGTCATTTGCACGGTAAAACCTATTAACATACTGTCAGTGTATACTATTAATCAGACAGACAGTGTTGGCCCACAGATCCCTATTTGTGAACCCAACACAACATGCCAACACAGAGAGACAGGGAGCAGGGACGGGGCTATATCATCATATTCATATTCCATTTTTTGGCCATGAAGGGATTTGTTTTCACGACAAGGGAGAGCTGTCAAAAGGGTGTGCATTTGCATTTTATTTAATCAATAATTAAGCCCCTCTCAACCCTGAATTTTAATATAGCCCTCTAAACATACAAATTTAAAATGTTCAATAAATGGAGTAAAAATAAAAGTATGGGTCTCCTCCTTCACACAAACGGGCAGAGAGGGTGAATGTGTGGAGACAGGAATTACGAGAAGGTATCGATCTTGTCACCAAGATGGAGTTGTGTTTACCTTCACAGGAGCTGACGCAGATCTATTTCGACCTCCCTCAGACCGTCACCATGGTCTTAACACGAATGATGTCCTCATCTCCCTATCCTCGAGACCAAATATCAACAATGTCACGTGAGTGACCTTAAGGGGGCTGGGCTCACCGCCCATAAAGCTCCCCGGTGAGCGCGGCCGCCTCCTCTTTTCTTCACTCGCCTCATCCGAGACCGACAGGTAAGTAAGATATTTTGGGACTCCACTTTTATCAATCCGACACTTTTGTGCAGGCGCCTTGTGTCCCTGAGGATTGTTTGTGGTTTTCCCCTTCTCTAAAAGTGAGGCAGAGGGCTACACTGCATGTGTTAAGCTCTGCTCTTTGTTTCCACCCCCCTAGTTATCTGCCATTGCAGGCATACAGTGGGCATTTTCAGGTGAGTTAGTTATTTCACCCCTTCCTTCGTTTTATGTGATATTGGCCAGCTGTGATTAGCCTGTTTATAAGATCCCCTTTACCAGCTATCCGTAGCTGCTGGGCGCTATTGTTTATATATTTATTCTTAAATCACAAAAGTAACACAGAAATGTCCTCACATTTGTGCCATTATTGCCGGGGTATCATGGATCCCCGAGATGGCCACCGTGAATGCCCGACTTGTTTGGGCATGGCACATTTGATGGATGATATTGAGAACCCCTGTGTGGCAGCAGTGGAACTGCCTGTGGAGGAGCGTGTTAAAAGAGCCAGATGGGTGGAGCAGTCTGTTCGTGCTGGGGCCGTGCAGCCTCTACCAGCCAAACTAAATGAAAGGGGACACACCTCAAGGAAAGCCCCCCGAAAACGTGGGCATGAGCACACCCCTGTTCGCAGGCGGGACTCAAGGGAGACACAGGCTCCAAAACCTTCACAGAACCCAGCTGGTCAGCATGATGACACTCAGCTGCAAATCATAGCGGCCATACGTGGTCTGTCAGACAGGTTGGGTAGAGTTGAGGCCCAGTACCTGGCCACAACAGCTAGGGCATCGATGCATGGGAACTCCTCCCCGGACAGGTTACCCTCCTATCAGGAGGAGAATGTGGTTCACCCTGACATTCTCTCTCTCTATGCTCAAAATTCCCTTTTTGAAAGTGATGGGCAGTCTGAGGGTGCTGCTGGGCTAAAACAGCCTAAATCCACACAATGTGAGGGGGCGTCCAACCTCAGCAACATGGGTGAAAGTGAGCCTTCACCCATGGACGTCATCTCAAAGGTTTCAAGTGCGGCAAAAATTGTGGGGCTCAATGTTCCAACTGAGGCTCCTGCTCCAATGGATGGGATTTGGGCCGGCATCACTCAGACCCAGCAATCAGTTACTGTACCTGTGGCTGGTGACTATTTGCACATGCTCAGGAAAGCATGGAACATCCCAAGTGGGGCACCTCAGTTCAATGCAGGTTGCCGGAGACTGACTAAGAATCAGTATGCTCCTGAAACAGGTATGGGGGATATGCCTCCAGTTGAGCGGGAGATGGCAGCCTTAACATCTCTGGGTCCAGAGCGGGTAACCACCAATCCACGCTGTCCCCTGAAAGAGTATGATAAGTCAGACCGACTGGTGTCTCGGACTTATAATGCAGCCACACGAGCAGCCCGCTCGGGCAATGCACTCGCCATTTTATTGGCAGCTCTTAGGAGAACAGCCAACCCAGAGGACCAGGACACCATGAGCCTGATAGACTCTGCCCTGGTCACTCATTCCCAGCTAACAAGGGACATTGGTGCAGCTATGTCATCTGCCATGATAGCTCGGAGGCAGATCTGGTTGGCACAGACAACTCTTCCCGAGAATATCAGGAAAGAACTGACCAATATGCCAGTCGTGCCGGCACATGTTTTTCATCCTGACTCCCAGGGTGTGTTAGATAAGGCTGAACAGTCTCGGCGTACCAGAGAGTCAGTACAGCGCACTTTCAGAGGGGCTGCGACTACCAGGTATAAACTTAGGGGCTCCCAGCCTCCCCACCGATCATCATCCTGGGCCCGTAAGGAGCCATGGGTGAATGACAGGCGACAGGCTACAGGATTCACAGCCTCTGGTGACTCCAAACAGCCTTCACAAAGTCGACGTGGGTTCTATCCCCGTTTTTCGACTAGAGGTGCTCCCCAGAGGAGGCGCCCCCCCAGAGGTCCAGGACCTCGGGGCGGTACAGCCTAGGGGTGGGGGGACACCCGCCGAACTTCATTCTCAGCTATGCCTGGACAGCTGGGAAGAAACTGTGTCAGACCCATGGGTGCTTGCTACAGTATCAAAGGGGTACAGAATTCAGTTTCGGCGGCGGCCCCCCCCTTACTCCAGGATCCGCATGACGATTGTCACGGACCCAGTCCAGGCTCAAATCCTGGCACAGGAAATTTTAACCCTTCTGCAGAAGGATGCAATTATGAAAGTAGATCCAGACAAACAGCTCACTGGCTTCTACTCCACGTATTTCCTCGTGCCGAAAAAAGATGGCGGAATACGTCCCATCTTGGACCTAAGGCGATTAAACGCCTTCATAAAGGTACTTCCTTTCAAGATGCTGACCACGGGTCAGATCTTAGAATCTATCGAAAGAGGAGAGTGGTTCACCTCGATAGACCTGGAAGACGCGTACTTCCATGTGCCCATCTGTCCAAACCACAGACCTTTTTTTCTTCGGTTTGCATTCCAGGGGCAAGCCTATCAGTTCAAGGTCCTGCCATTTGGCCTTTCCCTCTCACCAAGGGTGTTCACCAGAGTGGTTGGGGCGGCCTTGTCTCCTCTCCAGTTGTCAGGAGTAAAAATCCTTCCCTACCTGGACGACTGGCTGATTTGTGCTCCATCTCTTGGCCAAGTTGTAGAGGATACCCAGAGGGTGTTGTCGCATGTACGGTCCTTGGGTTTCAAGGTAAATGTGACGAAAAGCAACCTCGAGCCAAGGCAGCAGGTGATTTTTCTGGGACTTTGCTTGAATTCCCTTACAATGTCTGCATCCCTCACATCTCAGAGGGTGAGGAAGATTCTAGCCTTCCGGGAACGATTCCGTCTCGGCAGGCAGCTACAATTTATCAGCTTTCAGAGGATGCTGGGGATGATTTCAGCCGCAGCAGCTGTTGTTCCTCTGGGCCTCCTCAGGGCCAGGCCAATTCAGAGGTGGCTGAATGCCTTCAAGCTCGACCCGAAGCTGGACAGACACGTGAAACTTCGTGTGACACGCACATGTCTCCAAGCCTTACGCCCATGGGCAGACCGGGTGCTCTTGCTCCAAGGAGTCCCCCTTGGGAACATTCCCTCGAGGAGGACAGTGGTGACGACAGATGCTTCCCTCACAGGTTGGGGAGCAGTCTGGGAAGGCAGAATGGTGCGTGGCCCGTGGATACCCCCTTGGGGTGGCGAACACATCAATGTTCTGGAGTTGAGAGCGGTTCACCTTGCTCTGAAGGCTCTCCTTTCCTCCATCCAGGGCAGGCATGTCTTGATAAGGACAGACAGCACTTCAACTGTGTATCATATAAATCACCAGGGAGGCACAAGGTCCCTGCGTTGCCTCCAGGTGGCACAGAAACTTCTGTTTTGGGCTTTTCAGCATCTGGCTTCACTCAAAGCAATCTTTATCCCAGGGATTGTAAATCGAGCAGCAGACCTCTTGTCCAGGACTGGTCCTCTCCCAGGAGAATGGAGACTTCATCCAGAGGTTGTATCCCTCCTATGGAGTCGGTTTGGCACGGCTCAGGTCGATCTATTCGCATCAGCAGAGACAACCCACTGCAGGATGTGGTTCTCTCTGAAAAACCAGGGAGGTCCCCTAGGCCTAGATGCACTATCTCAAGAATGACCGGAAGGGTTGTTGTACGCTTTTCCTCCATTCCCTCTGATTCCCCAGGTACTCAACCGGGTTGCCTCGGGCCACTACGAGGTGCTGTTAATAGCCCCCAGGTGGCCAGGGAGGCATTGGTTCCCAACGCTCCTTCGCCTGGTTCACGGTCAACCATGGGCCCTGCCAGTCAGGGCAGACCTCCTCTCACAGGCAGAAGCTCAGATATGGCACCCCAGATCAGACATCCTGCAGCTTTGGGCTTGGCCCCTTCTCAGTACCTCTCTCAAAGGTTAGATGAGGCTGTCCTGAGGACCATAGACAATGCCCGGGCTCCCTCCACTCGGGCTAACTATGGCCATAAATGGAGTGTGTTTTCTACATGGTGTCGCAACAGACAGGAAAATCCAGCCGCTTGTCCTATTGAGCTGATTCTCCGTTTCCTTCAGTCACTTTTGGACTCTAACAGGGCACCTAGCACCATTAAGGTATACACTGCCGCAATCTCTTTCTTCCATGAGACAGTGGGAGATGTTACAGTTGGTAGACACCCTCTAGTGTATCAGTTCATTAAAGGAGCACACCGCCTGCGACCAAGCAGGGCTCCCAGGGCTCCATCGTGGCAACTCCCCTTGGTATTACGGTCCCTGATGCAGTCTCCCTTTGAACCCATAGGGCAATCCAGCCTTAAGTCTCTATCTTACAAAACAGCTTTCCTCCTGGCTATATGCTCTGCCAAAAGGGTGAGTGAATTGCATGCTCTGTCTATAAGTGACGATTGTCTAAGATGGAGGGCAGGTGACTCAGGTGTGTCTCTCTGGCCAAACCCCTCGTTTTTGCCTAAGGTCATAAACCATCAGACGGTAAATCAGGTGATCGAGATCAGCACTTTTCAACCTGATCCGGCTCTACTACAGGAGGAAGCCGGCCTGCCTATGTTGTGCCCAGTAAGGGCACTGAAGGCTTATATTGCACGCACAAAGTCTCTGAGGGGCTCATACTCTCAGTTATTTGTCTGTTTTGGGGGTAAAAAAGTCGGCCACCCTGTGTCTAAACAGTGTTTGTCCCATTGAATCGTTAATACTATCGCTGAGGCCTATTCTGGACAGAACATACCAGTCCCAGATTCCTTGGTAGCTCATTCCACCAGGAGTGTGGCCACTTCCTGGGCTGCTTTAAAGGGGGTCCCTCTTTCAGAAATATGTGCAGCAGCGACATGGAGTGCTCCCTGCACATTCTCTAGATTCTACAGGGTCAATGTGGCTTCCCCCACACCATTGGCTTCCGCAGTGCTGCTCTCAGCTGCTGGGCGAGGATGTGAGGCGGTAGAGTCCTCCGTTCTTCGCGACCCTGATGATACTAGTCATCCGTGTTAAGACCGTGGTGACGGTCTGAGGGAGGTCGAAATAGATCGTAAGTTATGACCATAACTATGGATCTATGAGACCGACCGATGACCGTCACCCTCTTTTGTCACTCAGAACGGGCTGAGGCGTTCAGACAAGGAGGAGGCGGCCGCGCTCACCGGGGAGCTTTATGGGCGGTGAGCCCAGCCCCCTTAAGGTCATTGTTGATATTTGGTCTCGAGGATAGGGAGATGCATACACATGAGAGATGTATTGAGACAAAGGACCACATACCCTCCCTGAGAGAGAGAGAGAGAGAGAGAGAGAGAGAGAGAGAGAGAGAGAGAGAGAGAGAGAGAGAGAGAGAGAGAGAGAGAGAGAGAGAGAGAGAGAGAGAGAGAGAGAGAGAGAGAGAGAGAGAGAGAGAGAGAGAGAGAGAGCTGGCAGGCAGCATCTGGCGTTGGTTTCTAACCCAGCTCCCAATTAATCTGATTTTATGACACCTCATTACACTGCCTATCATTGGTAATCAAAACCAGTGTGATGGGCTCCACATATAAGCGTGAACACATATGAGCACACATGCCCTGCCCAGTACTAAAGGTGTACAGAGATGAGTCATCAAATGAGAAAACAGAGACAGAGTTTGAAGAAAATTAACCACCTGTATTTCTTCAATGTTTGCAGCATCATTAATCTAAGTCATTTATGCCTGTCAGCTTTTTATTGGAAGTGTGTGTGTGTGTGTGTGTCCAGTCCCAGACACGGCTGCCATTACTGACTCCCATCAGTGCTTGAATGCCTCCCAATATCCCGTCCACATTCTGCATAGTAATAATATTCAAAACATGCATTATTCCATCTATCTGCTTTCCCCAAGGATAATCTCTCTTTCCTGCCAATACAAACACACACACACACACACACACACACACACACACACACACACACACACTTAGATTTAAAATCTACCCCACAGCAGTAAATAGAATGGTATTGAGACATTAGTTTGAGTTATTTGGGCACCTGGCCACTAGAGCACCATGTGAAATGTTATAGGGCCCATAGGCTGATGATACCACTGTCTCCCAATCTGTGAGACAGTCCTGGACACACACACCAAATGCACACACACACACACAAATAGAACCATTAGCCCTTGCTGCATCACCTCACTAAGCAAAGAGCGGAAACGAATGGCAGACCATTAGTTTCATTATGGTGAGTTGGCTGGAGTGGAAGGTGGAACAAAGTGAGAGTGGATGGGTGTTAGAGAAAGATAGACACAGAGTAAGATAGTGATATATATATATACAGTATATATATATATATATATATTTATATGTGTGTGTGTGTGTGTGTGCGCGTCTGTAGCCTCTATTAAGTTTGGCATAGGGTCTGTGAAAATGAGAACTATTGCCTATGAGCTCCCCTCCTTATTTGCAGAGCAGCAGTCAATTCCATTGCCGTCGGCTGTTTTAATATGTCCCACCTGTTAACACACACACACACACCCACACACTCACACAAACGCACTCAAAGGGAAACACACACAAACACATTCAAAGACACTTCTCCAAGCAAGTTATCTTACTCTCACCTTTAATCCACCTGTCTGTCTCTCATGCACTCACAGAAACATATCTACTGACAAACTATTGCATATGCACACACACACAGACACACACACGTGGTCTCACTCTTTCTCTCTTGCCCAAGCTCGCTCACACTTAAAAACACACACACAAACACACGTACACCTCCAAGGTTAATAGTAGCTGTCATGGGCAGGGTGAGCAGTAATGGAACACACAAATGCCCCGGGGAGAAAGCAGCCTGCCGATAGACAGAATGTGGGAATGATGAGGAGATGGACTAAAAGGAGGAAGAGCAGAGAAGGGTGGGGGGGAGGAGGAGGAGGAGGGGCAAACTCTTCCCTTGAATCAATTACCCCTGATGCAAATGAGGAGATTATTTATTTCTCCATTAGCACTAAATTATTCATACTCGCGCTGCTTTTGTGTGTGTATCCGCAAGCTTTCAGACCGCTGATTGCAGCAGGAGGAGAAGATGAACCTGTGCGGGAAATGTGTGTTGGTAAATTGAACGACAAGCCATTTACATCTTTCATCAGCCATGCTTGTTCCTCATTAGTCAACACTGTTAAATCAATATGCCACCCACTCCCTCACTCCCCTCCCAGTGATCTCCATTTTGTCTCACACCTCTATTTTGGTGCGCCTTAACTGTTTAGGCAACACATCTGCGAACATCTTGGAGGGCAGCTCAAGACCCGTCTCAGGCTATATATATATATATAATATACATGAAAACACAATTTGCTTTTATACACAACTCTTGTTTGCCAAGCCCACTTTACATCGGCCTTAGCTTTAAAGATTTAATCTTTAGTCTCTAGTTACAGGTTGGAGCTAAGCTAAAATGAATAAATATTGTAAATTAAGTATCCTGTTATTCATGTGCAAAAAACTGCACATGTCTTGTTTATATTGACATCTGTTTAGTTTGTGAGGCAGTGTACCTGTGAAACATTCCTATGCAGCCTACAGCTGCACCACCACATGCTGATCCCCTCATCCTTTGAACAACTGCAAACATTCATCCAATGCCAGTTCAACAACACATCATTATTATTTTCCCAGGCCTTCAAAGGGCTCACAGGAACAGGGTTACGGGGGTAAAATAACGAACATGATGATGATGTACTTAATACATAATCTATGGATGGAGGGAGCAAACGAAGAGAGGAGAGGGGAAGAGAATCAAGAGACACTGTCTTCCAGGCCTCACAGGTAAATATTTCACTATATCCTGAACATCAGACACTGTGCCTTTGATATGCAAAATGAAGCGAATGCCCCTCCACCTGAATAAAAGAGCAAAGCATGGAAGAACAAGCAGATCCCTGGCAAAAAACTTTC
Organism: Limanda limanda; assembly: GCF_963576545.1. Lineage (NCBI taxonomy): Eukaryota > Metazoa > Chordata > Actinopteri > Pleuronectiformes > Pleuronectidae > Limanda > Limanda limanda. The sequence continues at coordinate 13,538,964 of NC_083642.1, forward strand.
TTCAATGACTATTATATTATTAAAATTGGGTTGTACTATAGATGCCTTTGTCTCTTCAGGTGGCGGAAGAAGGATATTATGCCTTCAGATGATAAAGTTAAAGGACGTCGCTCATTTAAACAAATCAGATACGTCCAATGTGGAACATTTTTCGTTTACAATAAAGATCTTGAACCTCTATGAGTTCCTTAAGTTACTTGAAAATATAAAGTTCACAACATTCCAATCAAAAGAGTAATTTCCCCACAAATGTCAATCTCTTGGTAGCACTATAAGAAGTCAGATCACTCACTATACATCAGCTGGGAACCACAAATATTTTATGTCAATCTGTCCAACATCTGACAAGATCTTTCAGTCCAAGTACAAAATGTCAGTCTCGTAAGTTCATGGACCATGAATATCAGCAGCTATCTGTGAACTTGTAGCTAACACTAACCTCAGTTGTTATATAATGTATATCCAGGCAGATCTCTGCATGTATGCCCCCCCCCCCCCAGTCATCCATATCCGCCTGTGAGGAGAATTCTTTGAAAACCTTCTGCATCCTCCTCTGGGACCCTCTCATATAAAATATGAACCCTGTTTAAGTTTCAATAAAGTGCAACTTAATATCAGCTGAATATCTTGACTTCCAGTACAGTCCTAGTTATCTGCTGGTTACATTGATATAAAATGTGCATGTGATGTGGTCATCACACCCAGACACCATCAGGGTTAGTTGTGGCCATGACGATTTGAGTGATGCAGATTTAATGATTTACATGGTTTGCTTTTTTGTGAGGTTTTATATATATATATTTTTTATTATTGTTTTTTTGTATTGCTCCAATTGGTAGATTTACAATGATAGTTGACTAGTTGAATCTATTTGTGTGTTGAGACCATGCAAGAGGAGTAACGAGAGCAGGAGAGAGTGGGGCCCTTTGAGGTGAATTTGTGATTTTGGGTTATGTAAATAGAATTCACAATTCAAAGGAAACTTCTATTTCCATCTATTTCCACAATAAGTTATATTTGGCAGTATAGGGCTCTGCTTTGGGACGTTACAGCACTTCCATACGTGCTTATGTGCACCCCCTCTCCTCCTCTTCTTATTGAACGGAATATAGCAGACATCGATGACGACAGATCTGACATTGATTCAGTCAGAAACAGTATGAAAAGGAAGCTCTGGGGAGGAGATGGGTTGCGAAGCAGCTTACAGTCAGGATATGCAGGCAGCTTCGATAGAGCGCCCTGTATGAAATTTGAAAACTGGATGCGTTGAAGAGAATAAGCTGAGCCATCCGTTGCTATCAGCTGATGTACTGCGATCGGGCTGAGCTTGACTCTGTGGCCTCCCTGAACTAACGCCATGGTCAATTGGAAGCTTTCGTTCCAAGTGTGAGTCTGGTGCAAAGCCAAACTCTCCCAACAGTGATGTTTCCCCACAGGTTTAAATCTGATCCTAAGCTTTTTGTAACATATTCAATTTGATATCAATATTTAAAGACGTTTTACAGGCAGGAGGTTAAATTATATTACAAGTTCACTTGCTCTGACTAGGCACAAACAGTTGCAGCAGCACTAACCCAAGTTTACCAAACATGCTGCAGCACTTTATATAGCCTTCAACCATATGGAGCCACAATCTGTGGGGTTGGGAAAGTTGGTCCACAGTCTGTTTTATTTCAAATATCCTGTGCTCTTCAAGAGTTGTGGATACGTGTTTCACTGGCATTAGAAATGCAGGTCTAACACATGGAGACAACAAAACAGCAGACACTTGTGTTTTCTGTTATGTTTTTTTCCCCTTACTCCAGTACAGAAACACCATTATTTCAAAATGATATCCAGCCAGAGATATCGAATAGTATATTCTACTTTCAGTCCATCATTTTCAAATCATTATTCACAATTAAAACTCCTTCCGATCAACTTTGTCTCAACAGAACACAAGTTAAATGTTTTTTAGAGGAAAGAGAAGTCCATTTTTTTTTCTTCTACAGACCTGCACGTTGCCTGCTTATGTTAAGTGGCATCGAATAAAACATGCTATGAACAAATACATAGTCACCCATACACGAAAGAACAAACACACATACACATTTATGACTGCAGTTAGTAAACAGACTTAATAGGGAACCAGGGACCTGATCTAAACAGAGGGTGAACTGAGGAAGTGTTTGCATGTGCAGCAGGAGAGCTGTTGGACTGTGCTTATCCCTACAGCTCACCATGCTTTGCCAAGACACAGTGGAAATACAGCCCTCTTTCCTGCATCATTATGGTGGAACTTTATAGGCCACTGGGGCACAGTGTGTGTGTGTGTGTGTGTGTGTGTGGGGGGGGGGGGGGTCAACTTGGTCCATTAAATGGAGACAATTTCTGAGGGTCCACATGTTACTAAACATTACTTGTGACTGGGACATGACAGCAGGTGATTTGCAGTGTATTGTAGCTCAGGGAGGTTTACTGAAGTCAACTGTAACAGAGGTATGACACTGCTTTTAAACACATCATGCATCGTGTGTGTCATTATAATATAATCACATTGTACATAAAAAAGCATCAGGATACTGAACTTGTGGCTTCCTCAGAGACGACAGGAGCATATGAGGCACATATAAAAACTAAATTCCAAAATTGACAAAAGATCTGCTACACTAAACAATGACACTATTCATTATCTATATCCTTTGAGGGTCATGTGATTCTAATCCCAGCTGACATTGAGCAAAAGGCAGTGAAGTCTCAGGAAGCGCATCACAGGACCAACATACAAAGACAAACAACCATTCACACTGATATTCACACAAAGTCCGCAATTAACTTAACTTTTTGGCGAGAACCCAAACAAACACAGGAAAAACATGCAAACTCCACTTTGAAAGACCCCAGGATTCCAACCAGGAACAAAGGTGGAGTGAGGCACCACTACACCACATTGCACAATGACACTTTCAGGTAAAAAAAAACATTTTGGGAAGTCCATTCACTTTCCCCATCACTTATACAGTCCTCAATACAATACATTCTGATGGCAGCATTTTAATTCTATATATTTTTTCCCATTTTACTTAAGGGTGTATGTTATATGTGCCACTTTGTCAATCAAGAACATTTCTTCCAAAGATTATTAGTTACAGGTTCCTAGTCGAGGCTGCAACCGTCCTCCAGTTCCTTATGATTGGATTGTAAGTCTGAGAACCTGACCCTTTTCATTAAACCTTATTCAGGATAATTACAGAGACAAAGTACAAAACAGCTCATAGAGGACATTATAACCTAGTATTTGTTGTAGTGCTTCACAAACAATTTCCCAAATTAGTGATACCCATCGAAATCCACACCTCCTTTAAAATGTGTCGGGCCGTAGTTTTATCTAGCAAAGAAATTGCTTTGTCTGCTGGTCTATTCTTTTTTTGAATAATAAGTGGCAGGAGGTATAAGAAAATAAAAGCGTGAAAGAGCCTCGCCGACTAACATCGGCTTATACAAGGTTTTTCTGGGTCTCGGGATGGAACTGTAGGTCAAAGTAAGGCCAAGCGCACGGATTACTATGCAACCGTGTGGTGAAGCAGTTGAAGTCTATAGCGAACACAGCTCTTTTTCCACATGGCTGCTCATCCTGTAAGGGAAGCTGGAAAGTCATGCTCTGCTTTACTCTTTTTTCGCAACGGCCTCTTCGAATACACGCAGTTGTCCCATCTGGAGTGAAAACCCACTTTTTACCCCATCAGAAGTTCCTAAAGACGTATGCCGGGGGCCTCCAGGGGTCTAATTCACCTGGGAATTGTTTAATTTCACGCTTTTTATTTTCAAATGCTGGACGGCAATACAGTGAACAACAAGCGAATGAAGAGGAACGAGGAAATCACAGAGAAATCAATCATTTCTAGGTGGGGGGTCGCAGCTTCAGGATAAGGTCAGACACACATGTCCGGTATACCTTTTACTGTGCCGTCCTACCCTGCCCCATGTCCTACCTTTGTGTTTGTTTAATTTGCTCCAGAGTTTTTAAGACACATTGAATAAAATTATCTTATGGTAAAAATATTTGGAAATAATTGCGATATTGCTTTGAAGTTATATCGAACAGCCCTACATGACATACATCCAACCTCCGTTGGTTTCCCCCTCTCTCGTTTTCACTCCCTCCAACTTCATTTGTACCTTCGCCTGTTGATGTCTTTCTTTTTTCCTTTCTACTTTCCTCCAAATGATGAGAAGAGTTGGGAGCCTCCATTGCTAAGACCTTTTCTCCCCTCCCTAACACTTCCATAACCCAACATAACCCCACAGCTTCACAGAGAGAGAGCTGGAAATCCTCTCTGTGCTTTCCCTGAGCCCACAGACTTTCACCCTCCCCTAAACCGGCTCAGACAGAGGTCTTTATTAGAGGAGGAGGAGGCTCAAAAAGAGTGGGAGAATGAATGAAGAGGTGGAGGTGACAGCTCTTTCACCTGAGCTGTTTGTGCAGGTTCAAAGATGCTTGGCTGTGGTAGTTTATAATAAACTAACCGAAATATCCCAGCACTAAACAAATGCTTTAAAAAACAGAATGTGTTGCTGATGGACCTTTATGTAAATGCTGCATCAGGCTCAGTTTTCACAACAGTGCTTCTCGAGGCTTTGGATTCATGTGAAAGATTGATTCTGTTGTTTTTGGGCCGTAGCACTGACAGACAGTGAGGCCCTATTAAAATTGTAAGTTTTTTTTTTTTCTAGGCAAATGAATTGGCTTTTTGAGGTCTTCAACATGCTCAAATTCGTACAAAAATTTGCAGACAATAAGAAAGTGGTGAAAATGTACGTATTCTGGAAGAATTTTCAATGGGCATGGCAAAGTGGCTCAACTAACAGTTCAGCCAACTTGGCTTTAGGCTAAGAATGGTGGGAACTATGTATCCAAAGTAGCCGTTCTTTTCTCCCTGTAGCAGGTTAATTGAGTAGTCAAGAGGTTTCAGAATGGCTGTGTACTCTTTTAGAAACATTGTCTCTTGAGGATGCAGTTTGGCCACTTTCAAATGGTCACAGATTACATTGAGCTGACTCAGTGAGACTCATTAACCCTCTCGATTGCATGATACTCTGAGCTCCACCTAGTCACTGAAGGTACCTCTCATATGAGCAATTTCCTAAATTGCATCAGCAGCACTTGATGAGCGATGAGCCTTATTCCAGATTTTGACATTGCACTTCTGTATATTTTTCGACCCTGTGAGGCAACTTTGTCAAGATCAGTCCTGGCAACAAGATTCAAGGTATGCGCGGCACACCGATGGTGAGGTGGCAAAAACAAGTTTAGCTCCTCTACCTCTTGCTCCTCCTGAAGAACTGCAGAGACATCAGCAGACTGCCCATCATCTGTGCTATCCATATCATCATCCATTTCACACCCTCCATATTCACTGAATGCCTTAACGAAATTACTACCATTGTCAGTGACTGGCACTGACTTTGCCTTGGATCTGGAATTCAGCATGAATCTAACTAATGTTGGCAGCAATGACATCATAGGTGTGGCGGCCTGTCAGGGACCGAGCAGGAGGACCAGAGAGCCACAAAGTTTCTGTGAACAAAGGTTGTTTTTTAATTTTGTTTCCATTAACAAAATGAAAAAGGATAAATTTCACAACCGGTAAAAAGGTAAATTACTCAAACTAGCCTCCAGTAACAGATGGAGACCAGTCAACAGCATCACAAAAAAAAGACTCCCTCTCAACTGAGAGAGGGGAACATATATAGTGGCTGGTCAAGCCACTCAAAAACAAAGAGGGGGATAGACTTAGACATACTCACATTGAAAACAAACTACAGCCACAACATAACATCCCAGTATAAGACCATATAATATTAACTAAGGGAAATTAATACAGAAAGAGCACAACACTGAAATTGTTTATGCTGGCACGAATAAAGAGGACTAATTGTAGGCCTATACATGTGTAGGCAAAATAAAATATCCTAGAGGTGCTGATGGTGTCATTACACTTCACAGTAATCATTATGTATTGCCTACTCACTCACATAATAATCATCTGTTTTAAATGTAATATGTGAAGTTTACTACCACCTAGGCTATTCAACATACCGTGTTACCACATCATGGCTTACATATTTCACAGTAGAACTACACAGTAGCACTATAGTACACAGACATTAGCCTAACTGAAGACAGTAAGCTAACTGTACATTAATATGTAGATAGAGATAATAGCAAAATCACAACATTTCGGAATTGGTAATGGTTTCATTTCAAGTGCAGATAAAAAAGCTGTTGAATCTGAAAAGCCACCATCAGGTCTGTTCATCATTCATTGGAAGCACTGAGTGAGACTATCCTGAACCCAATTTTGCTAGTCAAGGGGTATGAGTTTGCTATTACAACAGGAGCATATATACATGCAACTAAAACCATGTGGAATCATTTAAACATATAAAAGCTTCCACAGTCCTGTTACTAACAAGTACCTGAACTCGCAGATACATTTTTGTGTTTGTAGTCCCGACCTGCATACTACAAAAATTTAACCGCAGTTTAAGCGAACACAAGCTCATTTTAGCTAATGTTAGCTAGCATGTCAAACAGGGCTAGTCAGAGTCTTTCAACGGCTCCGGGGCTAGTAAATCAGCACATAGGAGAATGAAAAGTCGCACATCTGGCTGATACAACTATAAAATAGCAAGGTGACCAGTACAACTACAGCAAATGCCCTGGCTCTGTTTTGCCGGCTCTGGCACCTGCTCCTCTTCCGACTCCATTAGCAGCTACTGATCACGCAAATAGCAAATTTTCATTCGTTTTGATGTTGGGGCTTTTGGGAAATGCATCAAGTTGCCTTAATTTATTTAGAGAGTGAATAAACTTGTGAAACAGAGAAGTACCGTCATGTAATCCATTGATTTCAACAATGTAACTGTATTCTGATTACCATCTATTTAAATTGTAACTGTAACGGAATACAGTTACTCATAATTTGTATTCTAAATATGCCAGTATATGTATTCCGTTACTACCCAGCACTGAACCTAGATTACATAACTCGTATGCCTACCTCCAGGATCTGCAAAGACAGTGCCCTTAATGTAATCGTGTCCCCATATAGGTTGCTCGATCTTGCAGCCCCTCATTCAGTAGAAGGACGTCATGAAATACTGCAGAACATTACGAAGAAAAAATGCCCCAAAAGGCCACTCCATTATTATAGATATTTGGGGGATATGGACCCACTCCAAGGAGTAGTTTGATGAATGTGTTAACATATTGAACACACACAATGCTTCCATCACTCTGAAGTACACTTCTAATGACCAGTCTGTGGACTTTCTGGACACCACGGTATTCAAGGGACCGACATTCACACAATCACATAAATTGGACATCAAGGATTATTTTAAGGACACTGATACACATGCAGTGCTCTTAAAAAATGAGCTTTCATCCTAGACACACCTACAGGGGACTAATAAAATCACAGCTGGTGAGTTTACGCAGAATATGTACAGGCAATTCAGATTTCACAGCAGCAGTCAAAATACTGTTTAGTGCTCTACGAAATAGGGGATATTCAAGATCATTTTTAAAACACTGTTTAAAAAACTATAAAGAACAAAAACCACAAATAGATAGAGAAATGGTTCCTGTTATTACAACATTCTCTATTATGAGTGGAGTAATGAACAACAAACTTAAGAACAATTTTCAAACAATGATACAAGATCAAGGATTACTGGACAGATTCCAAGTAATTTCGGTTTACAGGAGGAATAAAAACTTAGAAGACCTGTTTTTGGTGTGAGCTGAGGGCCGCCCCCCCCCTCTCGTGTCTTGGGTTTTTTTTGGTTTATCTTCCCTTTTTATGTTTTACTTTGTACTGCAAATTGTGGACGGCATCTAACCATTTGATAGATCTAACTAGGTTACACTTCAATGGCACTTTTTCCCTTTTGCATTTATGACATTTTATGTATTTTACTTAATTTATGCTATATATTTATATTCAGTTATATCTTATTTTATTTTTATGTTTTAATTTCATTATCTGGCGTGTATGCGTGTATCTGTGTGTGTGAGTACATGGGTATGCTTATGTTTGTATACTGCAGTGTTCGAATTATCTTTTTGTCTCTAAGGGGGTCTCTCTCATAAAAAAAGTCCCCCCCCCCCCCCCTTCTTACGTGCTTCGCCCAATTTTTCTAGTCACTTAGCCGGCAAGGCTGTGATTGGTCTGCTAACTACATCATTTCCGGAGTCGCATTTCCGGTTCATGCCCGATAATACTGGCGGAAACCACGGAAGATTTAGAAGAACGAATATGGACCAAATAGAAGAGCACTTGGCAGAAGAGATCCGAAACTATGACCACTAGTATAACCCGTCACTGACCGGCAGAAAAAGGCTCTGAAGAGCTGCTGTGGCGATGTAAATAAATCGTGCCACACACGAAGAGGCGACTTTAAAACATTACTCCGCCTATTGTTCTGGCGGGGAATTGCATGGCAACACGCGCAACGCTTGGAAAACCATGAATGACAACGACTCCTGCGTCACAACTGCGTGAAAAGCCGCAGAAGCATGCGTCGGCCTTTACTGTGTTCATTGTGCCCAACAAGGGCTACTCACGACCACCACGTTTGTGCCGCGTGCACCGTTGATGTTGCTGTCAGTCCGTCGCTTGGCAACCCCTGGTAGCTGGCCGGCACTCGTCCCTGGCCAACTGCTCGTCCCACGAAGCTGGATGGAGATGCTCACGGTCCCGGTTGCTAGCCGCGCTAGTCAGTGGCGTGGCTCCCTCGTAGGCTGTCTCAAAGGAACCACGAGCGTCCCGGTTACTCGGGCGCTATTTGAGCAGCACGTTCTCTTGCACAAATCACGGTGGCTAGCTAGCACTAGATATAATCTCACAATGCCAGCTTCACTTAAGGTCCGAACTTGGTTAAGGTTAAGCCAAACTGAGAGTGGCTTAACCATCTAAATACTGCTGTAGTAGTCTTCTTAATTTCACTCTTTAACTTAAGTGTTACTTCAGTCTGCTCCTTTTTCTCTTCTCCCTCTCACTCGAGCGCTCTTCTGTCTCGTTTAGATCCCGCCTCCCATCCAATAGGGAGGCACTATTTGTGAGTGATTGACATTCCCACCAGCTGCTGACCATTTCACCTAACTAGCATGTTAGATTGACTACACTCTACCTGTTTCACTATATTAACTTATAACTGCAACTTTGTAGACCAATGATTGCCCAACCAAATCCTATTGCTTTATCAAAAGTTATTTAATAAGCATCTATACACTTTAGGTATGAAATCATTAATATTATAGCAGTAATACAGCATCAGGTTAAACCCAGGCTTCATGTATATAACTTGACACACGCACACAACACAGACAGAGACATTTTTGTACAGAAATTGATTTATTTTAATTAATTTCAATATATTATTGATTGTAATAGTCCATATATGGGCCATTCTACCGAATTGGTGCAAAGTATGGTCCCCCAACAAGAAATAGTATTGACAAAACAATAAAGTATTCAGACATAGATATTTACTAAGAATATGTTATGGTCTATTTAAACCCAAGACATTAAATGAGATAGGGATAAGCTAAATATATACAAAATCGTTTTAAACTTGAACACAGGGAAAATGCACTATGTGGCAGAAATGAATAAAGCCAATATATTCCCCCAACAGACTGACTGGATAGATAGTGTAACTGATATTCAAAATATGGAGAGAATGTTTTTTTCGAATCTACGGTTTGACAAATATTTGCAGCATTGGGAATTGACATTTCTTTCCATCAGTGTACCATCAGTATAAATGTTTGGGGTGACCACATTTTTTTTTTGTTCGCTGTATGTATGTATGTTTCATTGTATCTTTGTTTCTTTCAAAATAAAGTATAAAAAAATAATAATTTCAATATATTATTGATTGTAATAGTACATATATATATATATCAATTTCGAAATATATACAAAGAAATATACCAAAAGATTTAGTCTTGTCATTCAAAATTTCACAATGCAATGAAATAAAACGTAACTCATTTGAAGAAGACATAATAATGCATGTCGTCGTCTTCAACTTGAACACAGGGAAAATGCACTATGTGGCAGAAATTAATAAAGCCATTACGGAGACAAAACAGACCAAACTGCCCTGCTCTCAGCTGGCTGGGGCCTGGGTCCAGGAATCCATGATGCTGAGCTCCGGTGTCCTTTCTTAAGCCATGACAGAACAAACGGCACAGGGTTAAATTTCTCGATAGGAGGTCCATTCAAGTCTATGAACAGCAGGGCAGTGAGGCTCGGGGCACGCAGTCTGTTCCTAGTTTTATCGTCTGTGTCATTGCAAGCCGAGAAAGCCCTTTCACACTCAGCTGAGGTCGGGAGTACAGTGCGGCATGCAACGATAAGTTTATTAAGAGTCTTCCCCTGAGAACCTTGAAGCTTCCAATCCCGGAATTCCTCGATAGCCTCGGTGGAGGATTCACCGAGGAGTTTTGCGAATCTCCCCACTTCGCGCTCTCCAAACAGCACTAGGTCAGACCTCTCTGAGGGCCAGAAGTGCTGATCTAAAGGCTTGAGCATGGCAATAAGTTCATTGTCAGGAAGACGTTTCCTGAGATTATCAAGGATGGACTGATAAAACTGGGGCTTGTTGATCTTAGGCTGCGTTTCCCTGAGCACAACGCCTTTAAACTGACCACTTGTTATGCCTGCGTGAATCTTGTATTCCGTTTTACCTGCATCTTCTTTCATGGCAGACAGTACCTCGATGGTTTGGTGAACATATCTGCTGGCATCCACCAGAGACGTGTCCCTTCTCTGTAGTCTCAGGGAGAGCCCCTGCAGTTCACGTAGCACATCTTTCATTACTGCCAGATCTAAGAGGAAACCAGTGGATATCAGATGCTTGAGTAGGCCACCATACTTGGTCCTCTCCACACCGGTACGCGAGTCATCTTCGCTGGCCATTCTAAAGTGGTGTGCCAACACAGGAAAATCCTTCACCACAGCTTTAACAGTTCGGAAACTGCTTGCCACCCACCTTATGGTGAAGACTTTCCCGATTTTCAGAATCTGCATGTTGAGCTCTACAGCAGCTTTCTCAAGCTCCTTTGCGTTTTTCGTGGATTGGTGGTACAGACTATGAAGCTTTGAAATTAAAATTTCAAAATGATTGCACCCTGACACAACTTTCAAAGAGTCAGTAACAGCTAATTCTAATCGGTGTGCCAGGCAATGCACACCTTGCAGTTTAGGGAAGTCTTGTTGAAGTTTTTGAATGAGTCCTGTATGCCTACCAGTAAGCACAGCGGCTCCGTCTGTGGCTATACTAATGAAGTTCCTTTTCAGAAATTCTGCCTCTATCCCCACCTTTTGAAGACTGTCTTTTAGCGCATTGTAAATAGATGCTGCATCCCCCTTTTCCAACTCAACAATGTCCAAAAAAACGTTCTCTACATCTCCATTACCTGTCACATCGCACCTCATGTAAATAATCATGTAGGAGCGTCCAATCAAGTGCCAAAACATGGGAAACGAGTCTCTTCTTCATTTCATCTGCTACATGCTCCACAATAGCAGCACAAGAGTGGTCAGAGCGGTGAGCGGGGCCCAGTGTCGCACCATTAAGCTCATTCAGTTTCATTATCGGCGTCATTTTGCTGTATGGCAATCTCTCTTTTGCTACAGTGTACGCTGCCCTAAATGAGCTTGATGTAACGTCGATGAAAGCCGAACTCATCTCTTCAACTTTGTTGGGCAGAACATCTTTTTGTTTGAGTTCTGCTATTTCAACTGCTCTTTTATGAGCAAGCCTGTCACGGTGCAGGTAGATCTTTTTACGTAACTGCTTTTGTAGCAGGCTACTAACGGTCCCATTAACCCATGCATCCGAAAGGTGCATCCCAGTCTTTTTATCGTGGAGCAACAGAGTTTTTGCTGCCTGACAGGCAGCGCACCCAAGACAACACTCACTTGCATACAGCCATGGATTTCTTTCCTTCCACGATCGCCACTGACTGAGTCCCCAGTTGTTAGGAAGGCGGTGGTGTTCCAGCTCCATCATAGTGGTCCCCGACCCGGACCCCGTCTCCACCGGCTCTTCATCTCCGTCCAATTCCTCCTCGACGTCATCGTGGGTAAGTGCCCCAGGGCCAGCAGCAACATCATGATGACTTGTTGTTGTAGCCACGGTCACGGCATCGGTGGAGCTAGTGGGCGCCTGGCTACCTGTGGCTAGCGTTAGCCCCAGATTTTCTGATACTAATTCTTCTATTTTAGTTTTTTTGGCTGTGAATCCGAAGCTTGTCAGGGCCGAATTTGAATTCGGCGCCGGTGGCCTTTTTTTCGGTGGCATAACTGCCCGTGATGTTTCTTGTAGTCGTAGATTTAGATGTATTTATCTAAAACACACGTTAAGCTAAATACACACGGCTTCTTCTTCTGACTTAATGACCTGTCAAATTGATCATATCAACTATTCGGGGGTTTGCGACAGCCTAGTGGTGTGGTGGTGAAGTGCAGTCATGCTGCGTTCATGAGCGTCAGGTAAGCTACAGTCTGGCTATGTCCCGTGGTTTGGTAACCTATTTTAATTTAAATATATTTATATTTAATGGTAAGAGTAAGAGACCACACAGGGATGGATAATGAGCGTTATTTAACATTAAATTACAATATCACATATGGCAGCCACCTTCAGATATGAGAGACCCCCTCAGATTTTTGACTTTGTTGCTTTCATGGGAGCTAGTCCTCCCTCTCTGGGAGCTCCTCTGGCTCCCACGTAATTCGAACACTGGTATACGGTAATTACTTGTCCTTCAAATCCCAATAAAAATTTGATCACAAAAAAAAGACCTGCTAGTTAAGGCAACACTCACACCAATGACTCACAAGAAAAACAATATGTTATTACAAGTGTTTTGTAAACTTAAATTCATCAGAAACACACACACCAAGATCAATCTCATAATTTCACACCACAGACGTCCAATACAATACATAATATTCTGAGAAAAATGTGGAAAAAACAGCATGTAGGAGAAACAAAAAATGCCATAGCCACAAGAATGGTACAACACAGGTATAATTTGAGACACAAAAAAAACACAAATACTCCTTTAGTCAAACACTTCATATTACATGGACCACAATCACTTAGAGTAGCAGGCCTCCAATACAATTTGTCTTGGACAGATATAGAACAAAAGAAAATGGAGAGAAGATGGATCTTTTTCCAAATCACGAAAGAAACAATTGGCCTGAATGTTAAAATAAATTCAACAGTTTTGTGAATATTTCATGACTCCTAAACAACAAGGGGCATTTAATTAGAATGAAGATACTATTCAGCACCCAGGAGACCCAATTCATAGAGTGTACAGTAGGTTTAGAATCCTGGCTGTGGACTGGGGCCCTGATCCTAACCATTTGCTACCCAAGCCTAAACCTACTCCATTATTGCCTAACCTAACTCACACACTCTCGCTTCCTAAACCTAACCTTAGACTCTTGCCCTAACCCTAACCAATATTTGACCCATGCCTAAACCTACGTCTCTACTATTGCCTAAGCCCACTATGGACCTTTGCCTAAGCCTAAACCTTCTAACTTGATAACAACAGTGTTTATCTAACATATTCTCCAAATTATACTAATCAAAAATAATAAATACACACACATATATATATATATATATATATATATATATATATATATATATATATATATTGATTTACTCAAAAACAAGAAATAAACTTACAAATCACAAAGACGTAGTAGTAATAACACCATGATGGATCACAAAAAGAATGCATGTATGTTGACAACTCAAATAAACACTAAGGAAATAAATAACATGTAATTTTATATTTAAATTAAAGCAATCACAATTTATCTATACGAAATTCGCTTAAAATCACAAGTCACAGTTCAGTTATACAAAAAAAGACAATTCGTAGACGTCACGAAGTAGTAATAACAACGTGATTTATTTCAAAAACAATACATGGATGCCGACAACTCAAATTAATAACATGTTATTTGATATGTGAGTTAAAAACAATCCGGTTTATCGATACAAAATTCGTTTAAAGTCACAGGTCAAATAGAATATAAATAAATATATCACTTAAGTCCAATAAATATAATATATTCATTGATACACGGTGGTGTGAATGATAATATATATATATATATATATATATAAAAATAAGTTTGTTTTTATTCCCACGTATAGAATTAAAGGATCACAGTGGAATAGACAAGGGGGAGGAGTCTGTGAGAGGCAGCCTATAAATAGAGGAGCCCTCAGTCTCCTCACTCACTCTTGCTCTGACCGTGGTAGTGGAAGAACCTCACAGCTTAGGTAGAAATATTTAGCTTTTTCACGTTCCTAAAAAGACCTGACGAAGGCCCAAGAGGGTCGAAATGTCGGGAGAAGGCACGCAACAGTCAGATGTTTTCAGTTTTTGATTTTATTTTCAGATTGTTTTTTTTAGTTATTGTGTTTTTGATTTAATTTTTTGATTTTTAATTTCAATAACAGGTTTGGGAATTGGCCACGCCCACCAGCTCATCACCTGCAGCTTGACAAAGCAGAGGCCACCATACAAGCATACACACATCCACAGGCAGGAGGCCGTCACACCCCCCTCCCTGAAAAACGGGGCCCAACCCCGAACTCGACAATGGCTCCCTCATTATTAAACCAAAACCAATTTTTTTTTTTTTTTTTACTTTGCACATATATAGGCTACACATTCTACCTACTATAAAGTTTATTTTCTTCACAAATATATACATTCTACTTACTTTGAAGTTTTACTTTTTTTTTACTTTGCACATATATAGGCTACACATTCTACCTACTATAAAGTTTATTTTCTTCACAAATATATACATTCTACTTACTTTGAAGTTTTACTTTTTTTTTTTTTTTTTTTTTTACTTTGCACATATATAGGCTACACATTCTACCTACTTTAAAGTTTATTTTCTTCACAAATATATACATTCTACTTACTTTGAAGTTTTTTTTTTTTTTTTTTACACGTATAGAGTTTACGATGTTTAAGGCACACACACAAGGGCACACACATCCGAGGACAGGAACACCAGCTGCTGTTGGGAACCACACAGCTCACTACGCGCATCTTCCACACCCCCACCTCAGCAACCTGGTACCAGTGGGAAGCAATTTAAGAGGGAAGGATGACAGAAGAGGGAACAGGAGCGCAACAGGACAACATCATAACAGCAATAAAGTCTTAGCTCAAACCTCAATCCTGAGGAACGCGAGACAGTGCGTCGGCTACGACGTTTTCCGCACCCTTTATGTGTCTAATATCAAGCCAATGTGACTGTAGAAATAACGACCAACGTATCAGACGCTGGTTAGGACATTGCAGCGAGTTCAAAAACAAAAGTGGGTTATGGTCAGTGTACACCACTACGGGTACCGCTCCAGAGCCCAAGTACACTTCAAAGTTTCGTTGAATAGTTCAATTGATATGAGTTAAATTTCTTGGAAAAGAAACAAACTGGTTTTTCCAAACCCAACTCATCGGCTTGCAACAAAACGCCACCTACTCCGATGTGACTAGCGTCGACTTGAAGCGCAAAAGGTCGGTCAAACCTCGGAGCGGCCAGGACCGGTGCTTCACACAGCAGAGACTTTATCCTCTCAAACGCCTGCTGACAGAGAGGAGACCACACAAATGGGACACGCATTTTAAGTAGATCAGTTAATGGTGCAACGACTTCTGAGAAATTACGGCAAAACCCACTGCAGCATACAACCTATGACGGAACCCATTTACATAATCAAGTACATTTTCTGGTGGAGCAGCATCCTTCCATTGCTCGCACAAAAGATCCAGAGGGCCGCGCACAGTGTGCCCAAACACCAAATCGTTGGGACTGAACCCTGTGCTCTCTTGGGACACCTCCCTCGCCGCTAACAGTAACCAGGGCAACCCCTCCTCCCAGTCTCCGTCCAGTTTCACACAATATGTACGTAACAACGACTTCAGAGACTGGTGAAAACGCTCCAGGGCCCCCTGACTCTGAGCGTGATATGCCGATGCTTTATTGTGTTTAACCCCCAACTGTTTCAAAACTTGTGAAAACAGGTGAGAGGTGAAGTTTGATCCGCGGTCAGTTTGAATCACCTTCGGGATACCGAATATAGCAATGAACTGTGTCAGGGCGCGCACCACAGAACGCGCTGTGATCGTGCGTAAAGGATACGCTGCCGGATAACGGGTGGTTTGACACATGACAGTAAGCAAATAAACAGCACCCGACTTGGAACGTGGCAACGGACCCACACAGTCTATAATAAGGTGTTCAAATGGCTGACCCACAGCCGGAATCGGAAACAGAGGAGCTGGTTTAATCACCTGATTTGGCTTCCCCGCAAGTTGACAGGTATGACAGGTTTTCACATACTCAGACACATCCCTCTTTAATTTAGGCCAAAAAAAGTGTTTCAGCACTCTGTTGTATGTTTTTCTCACCCCCCAGTGACCCGAGTCATCATGGGCCCGGCGAAGCACCGTCTCCCGGAGCTTCGAAGGCAGGACAATCTGGAGGACGGGATCCCCTACAAAATCTTCCCCGTGAGGCACCCATTTTCTCATGAGCAATCCCTTCAACAGAAAGTAACAGTGAGAGTTGTTCTTTACCTCCGACGCAGGCAACACCATGTCAAACAGTCCCTTCAGGGACGCGTCGGCTCGCTGTTCACTCTCCAACTCTTCCTGCGTAACTGAAAGGGAAACATCAGACAGGGAGAAACACCACCCATCTACTGCTTCACCATCACCCACGCCACACTCAGGCGGCTCTGGTGGAGAATGTTGGGACATAGACCGCGTCACCGCACACGCTGTGAACACCTCGGGGAAACTTATTTCATCCTCATCAGGCTGCTTCCTCACCAGGGGAACTGAGGAAACCACTGGAGACGGGGCCACATCACCCCACACACGGTCACCTGCAGCACCGTTACCCAGGATCAGAGTGACCCCCTCAACAGGCAGCGCCGGCCTCACACCCACAGCTATCTCGCCCTGGAAGAGATCAGAGTGCAATGTGATTTTGTGCAGAGGAACTTGCAAAACATTCATTTCCATACCTACAACAGGCACCCAACAACCTGTGTGAGTCTCAGCGGAAAAAGGCAGCACAGAAGCCTGAATGAAGGAATTAAAGGCCGCTGTGTCGCGCAGTATTTTAACTGGCACCTTCAACCTGCCCCCCACCAGAGAAACATGGCCACCAGAAATGAACGGCTGAAAAGACGCCAACCCCACAGACACGGATTCACCCCGAGCTGGCACACCCACCTCACTCACCGCTGGTGCGCGAGGCAACGAGACAGCGCAGCAAGCACCTTTTGGCTGCGCCATGGGACCCCCCTGGGGAACCCTGGGTTTAAGTGCGTAACAATCAGCTCTGAAATGACCTCTTTTATGACAATAACTGCAGGTTTTTTCAAAACCCCTCGAGTTACGTTCCCTGGCGTCGGATTTACCTGAACGACCAACATAACTCCCCAGAGCTGCCTCAGCACGCTCTGCAAACGGTCCACCACGGCTGCCACTATGCGCGCGCCACTCACCAAAAGAGCGTTTATGCGTCAACACATAGTCCACTGAAGCAGCTTCAGACACACGTCTTACCTTGAGATCGTTAATGTGTTGTGCAATGTTTTCAGGTATGGAATTTTTGAACTGCTCCAACACAATTAACCCGGACAAATCCTCAAACGTCTCCACTTTTAACGCGGCACACCAACGCGCAAAATGACCCGCCAGGTCACGAGCAAACTCGAGGTGCGTCTGCTTCTCCACTCTCTTCCATGAACGAAAGCGCTGACGATAAGCCTCGGGCACGAGCTCGTACACTTTCAATACGGCAGACTTTACACACTCATAATCTTGGCCGTCAGCCACAGACAGAGCAGAATACGCCTCCTGCGCACGGCCAGTCAGTGCGCACTGGAGCATCACCGTGCGGGCTGACTCAGGCCACTTCCGCGACTCAGCCACACGTTCAAACAAAGAAAAAAACGACTCTGTATCCCGCTCATTAAACTTCGGAAGTAACCGCAGATTGCCAAGCACATCAAAACACTCACCTCCGCCCCCGGGACGAACAGAGGAAGTCTCCTGCGCTCCCGAGGCGGCTCCACCCGAAAATCCAGCCCTCAGCAACTCCAGCCGAGACTGCTCTACCGACAGCTTCGCTTGCTCCGTCTGGTAGCGGAGTTTTTCCACTGCAATCTGCTTCTCTATTTCAACTGACTTCAACGTCTTAGCATGCTCCAACTGCAACAACAGTAACTCTTTCTGCTGCTCAAACGTGAGGTCACTCGCGCTCGCAGCCAGTGGAGCCAAACTCTCCACCCTGGCCTGGGGAGGACGTGCAGCACCCGACAATATACCCAACTCGCATAATGCAGCAAACAAAACATTCTGAATTGTCGCGTCTTTCAATCTTCTATCTGGGATATCGATACGATTATGCTCCGCTATTTTAAACAATTGTTCCCGCGTGCACTTATCCAGCAACTCCTCCGACGGAGCCTGAACAAAAAACGCCACATCCGCCATACTCTACACACAGTAATACAAAACTCCAGGACACTTACTTTTGCTGCTACTTACCAGGTAACTCCCAAACAAGGAGCTACGAAAAAACACAAACCGAGACACCCCAACCCCTAACTACCTACCACAATACTTACTAAACCTCACGTAGTCTTCGTCGGCTTGCCGAGCTCGAAGTGACACCAACCGCAGGAAATTACATCTGACCGAGACTGGCCAGCTGCAACAACCCAAAGCCAGCGCACTCCCTCCTCAGGGTTACCGACCAAAACAAAAAAGGCAAAATAATAAAGTGGCGAGATCTGCTCACCCGGCGGCTAACTAATCAGGATGCCCGGACAAAACAATTATCTTCAAGCAGCAACAAAAGCCAAGTGACCCAGAGAAACAACACAACCACGGCCCAAAATTTACCTTCGCAGTTCACAGCTAAACCGTGGCGTACAAACCACACACACAAGCCCTCGCGACTTCCGGGTTCCCACGCCACTCAATAGTAACGCCGCCAAAACGGTTCCATTCACAAACTCCCGTGAGTTCCTTCACAACTCTGGCTTACTAGCGCACACGGACAACGAGACGAGCCCCCACATTTGTCACGACCCGGCTCATGGTCAGACAAATAAAAGGAACTGCGCAGGTAAAAGTAACAAAAGGATAATTTATTTCCCTAACACAAGGGACCAAAATGACGGCAAAGCAAACCAAGAGAACACAATAGAAAACGAGGGGCTGCGGCGGAGCGGCACACCGCTCTCCCTCCGGAGCCAGGCGATGTCAGGAAGAGACTGAGGCAGGAGGAAGGACCAGCTTAACACAGGTTTGGGAATTGGCCACGCCCACCAGCTCATCACCTGCAGCTTGACAAAGCAGAGGCCACCATACACGCATACACACATCCACAGGCAGGAGGCCGTCACAGCAGTCACGTAGATGCTGCCCCTCTTGAAAAGCGTCTTTTCAAATCAGTCAGAGCCTCTCACCTGCTGCCGAGGAGGGAAGGTCTGGGTCATGAGGCGGCGTAGATTGAAGGCTGAGGTAGAATACACCTGTGCAGCACCAACAGAGAAATGAGAATTAGCAGGGGGGCTGTGAATACATGGAGATCGTTATTAAGGGCTGCTTTAATTACCCCTAGCAGCTGCAGCAGCAGCATCAGGTGGCTGGACAGACCGCCTTTGAGCAGGGGGAGGAGTCCCTGGCTGACCACTGTATGCTGAGAAACACATGACATGAGGAGACGTCAAGTGAAGAAACAACAGGAGAAAATACCGCAGACGTTTATGATGCTGTTAGAGTTGGTTTGTCAACGTACCCTCAGCTGCCACCCTCAGCAGGAGATTTCCAATCTCCGCCCGGCCATGAGGGTCAGCGAAATTGAGCTGGAAAGAGGCATTACCCTCCCAGCCACCTGTAAGTAAAATAATAATACAATAAGGAATCTATTGCACTTAATGTGTAGTCAACAAACTAACAGTCAGATAGTAGAGTGTGTTAATACACCACTGTAACCTAGATTACACAACTTGTATGCCTACCTCTACGGCTGGCGAGGACAATGCCCCTTATCCGGTTGCGCCTTATTTTGATGCTCTGTACGGCCCTGAGGGGGATCATAAATGATCGCAGGAGCGGCATGCCCTCAGCCACAAAGATCACCTGAGGGAAGAAAGTGGAAAATAACATCATCTTAACGTTAGCATGAACTCAAAAACGCAGCCTCAACTTCCCCCTACTACCTCATATTTAGCAGATTGTTACCTCCATCAAGCAGAATCTGTTTTAATTCCAGTCTATTTGTTTGTTTCTCTGGCCCCAAGTCTTCCTCACACCAACTGCTTTCATCCCCCCCTTCTCGTCTAAAAAACTAAAGACGACCAAGCTTTCTGTTGCTCAGGAATAGTATCCAATACCACTATGGACAATTGTGAATCTAATCCCTCTCATTAACTTGTATTTTATGGGTCTTTTATTGCATCTCCTCCCCCCGCACTGTCTTCACTTTCTCTCTATCCATAGTTTTTCCTTTGCCATGTTTGTAAAGCACTTACAAACATAGCTCGATTCATTTTGTTTGTGCTGAACCTGATTAGACACAGAATAAGGTATCTGGCTCTCTCACCCTGTTTGCCGTCGCATAGATGGAGATCGTTATTAAGGGCTGCTTTAATTACCCCTACTAGCTGCAGAAGCAGCATCAGGTGGCTGGACAGACCGCCTTTGAGCAGGGGGAGGAGTCCCTGGCTGACCAATGTATGCTGAGAAACACATGACATGAGGAGACGTCAAGTGAAGAAACAACAGGAGAAAATACCGCAGACGTTTATGATGCTGTTAGAGTTGGTTTGTCATCGTACCCTCCACTGCCACCCTCAGCAGGAGATTTCCGATCTCCATCCGGCCTTGAGCATCAGCGAAATTGAGCTGGAAAGAGGCATTACCCTCCCAGCCACCTGTAAGTAAAATAATAATACAATAAGGAATCTATTGCACTTAATGTGTAGTCAACAAACTAACAGTCAGATAGTAGAGTGTGTTAATACACCATTGTAACCTAGATTACACAACTCGTATGCCTACCTCTACAACTGGTGAGGACAATGCCCCTTATCCAGTTGCGCCTTATTTTGATGCTCTGTACGGCCCTGAGGGGGATCATAAATGATCGCAGGAGCGGCATGCCATCAGCCACAAAGATCACCTGAGGGAAAAAAGCGGAAAATAACATCATCTTAACGTTAGCATGAACTCAAACACGCAGCCTCAACTTCCCCCTACTACCTCATATTCAGCAGATTGTTACCTCCATCAAGCAGAATCTGTTTTAATTCCAGTCTATTTGTTTGTTGCTCTGGCCCCAAGTCTTCCTCACACCAACTGCTTTCATTCCCCCCTTCTCGTCTAAAAAACTAAAGACGACCAAGCTTTCTGTTGCTCAGGAATAGTATCCAATACCACTATGGACAATTGTGAATCTATCCCTCTCATTAACTTGTATTTTATGGGTCTTTTATTGCATCTCCTCCCCCCGCACTGTCTTCACTTTCTCTCTATCCATTGTTTTTCCTTTGCCATGTTTGTAAAGCACTTTGGCTCAAGTCATTTTGTTTGTGCTGAACCTGATTAAACACAGAATAAGACATCTGGTTCTCTCACCCTGTTTGCCGTGGCATACAGGGTGCCCCTCTTGGTGGTTTTGAATGCCCCATGCATCCCACCAGCGTCGGATAATGTTAAATCAACATTACCGTAGGTCATCAACAAGCTGAGGACAGAAATGGACATGAGAACAAAGGACAGAACAATTTGTTCAGGGAATCCCCCCCCCCCCGCCCCCAAGACGTACGATCAAATATAATATTTCATCACAAATTGAGTGTACAAAAATGTGTGAATGTTGTTATTACTACAGAACTACTTTGAGTTCTGCGACAGTAACGGGCTGAAACATACCCCCGCTACCGCCTTTACCAAAAGCATTGCAGTTAATGAAGATTATACATTCATTCATGTGATGCTTGATGTTATATGTTGAACATATTGTACAGGGAAAAAACATGAACAAGGTATATGTTGAGTCAAAGCTTTATTTACATACAGCACAAGTAAAGAAACAACAGGAGAAAATACTGCAGATGTTTATGATGCTGTTAGAGTTGGTTTGTCATCGTACCCTCAGCTGCCACCTGCACCATGTGCCGGCCGATCTCCACCGCTGCTTGAGAATTAAAGATCAGCCGGAACAAGGCACTACCCTCCCAGCCACCTGCAAGTAAAATAATAATACAATAAGGACTCTATTGCACTTGATGTGTAGTCAACAAACTAACAGTCAAATAGTAGGGTGTGTTAATACACCACTGTAACCTAGATTACACAACTAGTATGCCTACCTCCACGATTGGCTAAAATAGTACCCCTTATCCGGTGGCGCCTCTCTACCACGTTCCTCGTGGCCTCGAGGGGCATCGATAAAGACTGAAGAACCTGCAGGCCCTCAGCCACAAAGATCACCTGAGGGAAAAAGTTGAAAATAACATTATCTTAACGTTAGCATGAACTCAAAAACACCTCCCCGCCAAAAAACTTAAGGCGGGACAGGAAGACGTCTGCTCCCCCAGCCGCGGCATTTGCCCTGCGGTTTTACCACAAATACCAATGAACATCGGCCAGTGCCATCGGTGAAAGTCAAGTTTATTACGGATGCGCCGATGGCAGTAAACGAGGCAGATATCGGCCGCTTCATCTGTGAAGTTGTGCTAACTGTGAGATCGTGCTGTGTGTATTTGAAAAAGCTGCCATGAATATAAAGCATCTATCGATGAGTAAAGAAACATGTCGACTTTGCTGTGACGTGCTCCGTGTGGAACCTGCCGGTTAGCCGCTAGCTAGCATTACCTCTCATTGTTGTCAAGGATGACAACGCCGGCCTCCGTATGGTTCTTGTTTAGACTCATGTCTAGCGTATCGAGGATTCGAAGACTGTGACGAGGATAGACTGTATAGTACTGTATTGTTGTGGTGCTCAAATGGGCGTACCCCTGGGGTGCTTCAAGGCACTTCAGAGGGTACTTGAGATTTTTTTTAAATATATTTAAAATTAGCATCCATTCAAAAATTGTTATTTTAATAAATATTCAATAATATATAAGTGTAAGTTCATGAACTGAATTTTATATTCAGTAGTCTATTCAATTTCATTATCCTAAAAACCCAGACTCCCCCACACTGATGGTTCGACCCAACCTGGCACATATGCCACCTGTCGTCACTGCTGCCTTGAAAACTCAAACAGTGGAGTCGGGGTTGAAGTGTAGCAGTAATGCCACTGAAAACACGGAAAACAAAATTCCGTCAGTATTCACAAGAAGGTCGAGACTTTAACTGATGTTTTCAGGTTTATTTGAAACTTCCCTAAACAGCACGGTGAGAGCTTGGGCCTCTTCGGAGCGTTGCTAAAAGATCACACTGTTACATTGTGAAGTTACAGATTCATAACAGGAAGTCCGCATCTCCACCACTTTCAAAATAAAATCATGTAATACAAAAACGGAAATGAAATTATCTGACCTAAAAGCGAGCAAATATTTTACAATAAAATAACAGAAAGACACTTCAACAATATTTACAATAACATACATTGGGTTATTTACACTTTGTGTTTTTTCTGTGAGCATGAAGCCAGCACATCCTCAGCGGTATCTCCAGACAAAACATGAAAGTCATGTTGGTAAGCCATCTGAGTTTTTTAAGAGGAAACTTTCTGAATTCAGGTCATCTCAAGACAAGATGCGAAAAGCCTCCCCGAAGCAAACGGAAACAAGCTCCCTTTCACTCATCAGGAAAAACTCCTGGAAGTGTCATCTGACCGTGGCCTCCAGATGAAGTTTGCCACATCCACACTCACACAGTTTTGTGTAAGTGTGAAGAAGGAGCACCCTGACCTGGGACAGAAAGCTTTGGAGCAGCTAATACCCTTTGCCTCCTCATATTTATGTGAGGCCTCCTTCTCTGCAATGACTGTGATCTAAACAAAGCAAAGAAACAGACTGTGCCTGGAGAAGCACCTGATCAAAGTAGTTGCCTCCCTGGCACCAAGACTGACAAAGATCCTCAGTGAAGCACAAGCACAAGTTTCTCACTAAAATGTAAACGCAAAAGCACTCACTCAGTTCAATGCAACAATGCATTCTTCAGTGTTGACAATTTGTAAATTTAAGATCAGTATTCTTTTCGATCCTTAAAGAAGATATTTTAAGATGGTAAATATTTAACATTTTTATTTTAAATCAAGTTAATAATTTATAATCTATAATTAAGTTCATGAGTTCAGTTTGAGAACATCTTTATTATGATCCCAAAAGAGGTCACTTTAAGTTGATAATTATTTGTATGTGCACAAATCTTTATTTATAATTGAGATAATTATTTATTTTTAATAAGTCTTTAGTTATTTTTATATCACTTATTATTTCCTAATAGTTCAAGAGAGACCACTACAATTGACAGCGGCACATTATAAAAATGAACAGGCGTTATTAAACAGGGCCTCAGACAGTCTCCAAAAGACAGTAAATTCTCTCCAGTGGCAGGGCCAGGTCCCCCTTTCTGAGCAGAAAGTGCAGGTGAAATGCGGTGGCTCCTTTCCGCTGGCGGTTGCGCCCATAGACATATATAAAGGCTAGATGTCTCATCTGCGTTGCCGGCCAACGGAGCCGGACGTCACCACATGGCGGCCATCTTCTATCTATCTATCTATCTATCTATCTATCTATCTATCTATCTATCTATCTATCTATCTATCTATCTATCTATCTATCTATCTATCTATCTATCTATCTATCTATCTATCTATCTATCTATCTATCTATCTATCTATCTATCTATCTATCTATCTTGCTAGGGGGCAGCTCGCTCAACATTGTGTTGGTAGTGGTAAATAACCATAACTTACTCAATTTTCAACCGATTTTGAAACGGTCTGGTTTGTTATAAACGTCAGTTATGACACTGCATAAATTATTATTTTTTTTTAGAAAATAGCATAATAATTCATAAGTATGCAGTGTGTCATATCTTCATCTCTGACGTTTATAACAAACCAGACCGTTTCAAAATCGGTTGAAAATTGAGCATGTTATGGTTATTTACCACTACCAACACAATGTTATGGGTGAGCGAGCTGCCCCCTACCAAGATGGCCGCCATGTGGTGACGTCCGGCTCCGTCGAACGAGACATCTAGTCTTTATATATGTCTATGGTTGCGCCAGTGCTTCAGCTTGGCGAACACTCTGTCCACGTGATGAGATTTCTCCCTCTCAATCTACTCCAGCTTCACAGAGAGGATTTCAAGAACAATCATAACAATTTCCTGCCAGGATGTGCAGATGGCACGGGCCACAATCATGAGCTGCTTCTCCGTCACCAAGCAAGATCCTGTGCAACGAGACAGAGGCAGAAAAAAGTCAGTGATGATGAAACAGTGGTGTAAAGGGAAAAGCTCAGGAAATAAGCTTTGTTTTCAAAACGCATTAAACGCCTCAAAATGCATTTTTTTCGTTATTATTAGGGCCCGAGCACTGACAGGCATTGAAATTGTAAGTATTATTATTATAATTATTTTTTTTCAGGCAAATGAATTTACCATGCTCAAATTCTTACCAAAATTTCCAGAAAATTAGAAAGTGGTGGAATTTACTTTTGCTTTTATATTTTATTAATACCTTGAAACTCTGGTTTTAAAAAGGTGCTTAATAAAATATATATATATATATATACTTTTATCATATAATCTCAAAAGCTAACGAATGCAATAATTTAAAAATGAATAATTAAGAGTTTAAACTCTTCTAAATTACCTATAATAACTAATTTTTCATTATGATTCAGTGTGACCAGTGCAATGATACCTCAAGTGGGCTGGAGCCGACCAGTTCAAATCAGTCAGAGCCTCTCACCTGCTGCCGAGGAGGGAAGGTCTGGGTCTTGAGGCGGCTGAGGAGTAGACGGGGATGGTAGGGCGAGGTAGAATACACCTGAGCAGCACCAACTGAGAAATGAGAATTAGCAGGGGGGCTGTAAACACATGGAGATCGTTATTAAGGGCTGCTTTAATTACAGCTTCTAGCTGGAGAAGCAGCATCAGGTGGCGGGGCAGACGTGTCTACTCTTTGAGCAGGGGGAGGAGTCCCTGGCTGACCACTGGATGCTGAGAAACACATGACATGGGGAGACGTCAAGTGAAGAAACAACAGGAGAAAATACCGCAGACGTTTATGATGCTGTTAGAGTTGGTTTGTCATCGTACCCTCAGCTGCCACCCTCAGCAGGAGTCCGCCGATCTCTGCCGCTTCTTGAGCGGTAAAGACCAGCCGGAAAGAGGCACTGCCAGGAATAGTATCCAATACCACTATGGACAATTTTGAATCTAATCTCTCTCATTAACTTGTATTTCATGTGTCTTTTATAGCATCTTCCCCCCGCACTGTCTTCACTTTCTCTTTATCCATTGTTTTTCTTTTGCTATGTTTGTAAAGCACTTTGGCTGGAGTCATTTTGTTTGTGCTGAACGTGATTAAACACAGAATAAGACATCTGGCTCTCTCACCCTGTGTGCCGTTGCATATAGAGGATGCCCCTCTTGGTGCTTTTGTAGGTCATCAACAAGCTGAGGACAGAAATGGACATGAGAACACAGGACAGAACAGGGGACCCCCCCCAAGAGGTACGATAAAATAAAATATTTCTATTTCATCACAATTTCAGTGTACAAAAATGAACTTAGATTGGGTTTTTGTTTAATTTCTGATTCTACCTAAATGTGACATTCCCGTCACTAAACATGGCCCGTCACTTGCTGTCAGTAAACAGTTACAGAGCTTATGGGTCAGCTGAAATATGTTTAGTTTTGCTCAAGAGTATGTTCTGGAATAATCTGACACTTTAAGATATCACGTCCAGGGGGACGCCCATATCTTATAGTTATCTTTTAAACCAGTTATATTGTGTTTTAGATAGGTTTGTATGTGTTATTTTTTTTTGTTTTGTTTGTTTGTTTACCTTGTTTTAAACCTTGACTTGTTTTTATCCTCTTTTTGTTGTGGTCAGGGGCTGTGGCCCGGAGGCGGCGACCCAATTCCTGGTGGAGGGACTTCTTCCCGACCCGTTTTGTTTGGTGTGCTGTGTCACAGGTGGTTTGTTTTAATAATCCCTTTCCCCCTTTTGTTTGGTTCTCGTCACCGCGGTAAGTCACAGCCCTGTCCACTAACTACATATTTTAACTCAAGTGTTTGGTTTGTTTTGTGTGTTTATTGTGTCTTGATTATATGCATTTTCGTTTATTAAAGTAGTTCCTTACTGATTTAAACACGTCTCTTGCCCCAGTGATTCAAACGAACCAGTGCTGTTGCACACACTACACTTAGTAATATTCCTGAGGTGAAACTCCTCAGGTGGCGTTGTAGGCAACCATAACTACCCCGAGTCACTGCTTCGCTACACTAGCATTACCTCTCATTGTTGTCAATGATGACACAGCCATACTCCAAATGGTTCTGGTTCAGACTCATGTGATTAGTGATGTGTCCAGTGTCGAGGCTTCTAAGCGTGTGTCGAGTTATCCAGGAAGATTTTTGTGAAGCGCGTATCGAGGCTTATGTTGATAATATATTTGGTGGCATTCAAAGCCACACATGTGGTGACGATCAGAGCCTTGCATGTGGGGCTTACACAGCCTTGCATGTGTTGACTATCAAAGCCTTGCGAGCCGGCAGCAATGGATCCCCCCTGTTTGCAACAGAGTTCATACATGGCCTACATGGTAGGCCATGTATGAAATCCACTTACTAAATCCACTGCCTTAATGTGTGAGGGATCTTCACACATTTAACAAAAATTCGACCCATTTCAGCAGTATGCAGCGTGAGAAGCCAACAGAAACCAAGGCAAAAAAAAGTCAGAAATCCTCCGTAATACAGCAAATCATCTTCTCATGAGAAAGCTCAACAATGAGGAGAGGAGAGGTGATGGAGAAACGAGTACCAATAAATTGAGGAGCGAGCTAATGTAATAACCACTGGCATAATTATTTTTTCTGTTTTATGTCCCACCTCTCTTATGCCTCCACTTGATTCCACAACACGGATTTGATCAGTCAAGATATAAATGGTAATCTCAGCAAGCATTCCCACACATGCGAGTACATGAATAAGTACACACGCACTATCTCATGCATACACATACACACACAAACAGAATCAGAGCTTGATAATAATCCTGAATGCATATGAAAGGGCACGGCGGGCAGTAGTATGGAGAATAGGTGGAGAGGTGGTAATGGAAAAAAAGAGGGAGGGAGACAGGGAGGAGAGGAGTGATGGAGTGAGAGGGAGAGGAAGAGGAAGGAGCCGGGCTTTATTTAATCTCAGCAGAAGTGTCGATAGAGCAGAAAGTTCAGCAAACTGGATCGCTGGATAAGCCTTGAGTTTTACTTTAACTGTTCAGCTCTTCTGGCAGTCAAGCATCTGTGTGTGTGTGAATATGTGTCTGTGTTTGAAAGACTGTGTTGGAGATATTACACCTAGTGCAAAGAAGCAAGAACGGGGTGCTGCTGGAAGAAATGTATTTAATCAAATCAGAACAAAGGAGTTGTGTAATTGTCTCCTGAGGGCGCAGAGAACACCAGCTCCCTCTGAGAGAGAGCCCAGACGACTTTTCCAAAGTAACAGTACAATGGCGTTTGGTTGCATAATAGAGACATTTTCCCCATCACTTGACTTGCCAGTGTTTTTTATTTCTTGTTGTTTGTTTCCCTCTTCTTTTCTTCCACTAGGATAATTCACCCAAGTGCTGCTGATTGTGTTGGATACCCAGCAAAGTCCCATTTTTAAACAGAAACGTTTTGTAGAATGGCAACGGTTCCACGTTTGGCATAAAAATGACCTGGTTTGGGGTTTTTAGGTAAAGATGATGGTTAACATCAAATCACTGCATTACAAAGGCTGTGAAAACATAATTATTTATGAAACCAAAAATGAACACAATGTACACATGTACAGCGACTGCCGGAGAACACTGACTTGTGGTTGGAAACTGGAAACAGTCTTCTTTGACCCATCCATCCACCCTGACCTCGATCAACCTCTAATAGGTTCACTTCACCTTGACTAAGCACACATTGTTTTGGGCACTTTTCTGAAACGGCAATTGCTGTTCTTCTTTTCAGCAGAACAGTTTCTATGGACCAGAGCACAGACTCAAACTGGGGTCAATAAAGTTTAAGGTGGAAAGTGTGCGGATGAGTAGAAAAGATTTGTATCTGTTCAAACGTGAGGTTACACTCTGAAGAGATGCTTTCATGAACATTCAAGATTCAAGATTTTTTATTGTCAAATGAACAGAGATAACATGAAGCAGTCACTGTCAATTAAATACTTGGGTCACAGGCTCTCTTAAAGCAATGCTCAGTAATTTCAACCCAAAAAAAAATAAAATAAAAACAGAAATAGTATAAAATAGAATAAAAAAAGAATAACTATAAAATAGAATATCAAAAATTTAAAAAAGAAAATAAAATATATATATGTCTAAATATATATCTTTACAGATGAATGTTCAATTCGTGCAGTAGTGCAAATATTCAAATATGCTTATTATGGTGCTGGTGCAAATATGCAAATATTCCAGGGTGCTGGTTTGGTTGAGTTATTGCAGTTCAGAGGAGTTTAAAAGTCTTATGGCCTGGGGGATGAAACTGTCTCTGAGCCTGGTGGTGTGGGCCCGGATGCTGCAGTACCGTCGGCCAGACAGCAGCAGGAAGAAATGTTTATGGCTGGGGTGAAGGGGGTCTTTAATCATCCGGTTGCTCTTCCTCCTGCACCGCTGGGTGTAGAGGTCCTCCATGGATGGCAGCGCCGTCCTGGTGATGTGTTGAGCAGACTTCACCACCCTCTGTAAAGCCTTACGGTTGAGGGCGGTGCAGCTGCAGTACCAGGCGGTGATGCAGTCAGGATGCTCTCTATGGTGCACCTGTAGAAGTGGCACAGGATCCTGGAGTCCATGTGGAGCCTCCTCAGCCTGCGGAGGAAGAAGAGCCGCTGCCTGGCCATCTTCCTGATGGAGTCTGTATGATGGTTCCAGGTCAGGTCATCACTGATGTGGACCCCGAGGAACTTGAAGCTGCTGACTCGCTCCACCGGGGTCCCGTTGATGAAGAGAGGGGCGTGTTCCACTCCTTGTCCCTTCCTGTAATCCACGATCAGCTCCTTAGTTTTGCCGACGTTGAGGAGGTTGTTGTCCTGGCACCAAGATATCAGGGCTCTGACCTCCTCTCTGTAGGCCTTCTCATCGTCGCGGGTGATCAGGCCCATGACAGTGGTGTCATCAGCAAACTTAACGATGGTGTTGGAGCTGTGGGTGGCCACGCAGTCATGCGTGAACAGGGAGTACAGGAGAGGACTGAGCACACAGCCCTGGGGGGCACCGGTGTTGAGAGTCAGGGTGGAGGATGTGGAGCTGCCGATCCGCACCGCCTGTCAGGAAGTTCAGGATCCACTCATGGAGGGCGATGTTGAGCCCAAGGTCTCTGAGCTTGGTGACGAGCTTCAGGGGCACAATGGTGTTGAATGCTGAACTCTAGTCGACGAAAAGCATTCTCACATATGTGTCCCTTCTGGTCCAGGTGGGAGAGGGCAGTGTGGAGGGTGAGGGAGATGGACCTATTTGGCTTGTAGGCAAACTGCAGAGGGTCCAGAGTGTCAGGGAGGGAGGAGGTGATGAAGGGTTGGACCAGCTGCTCAAAGCACTTCATTATGATGGAAGAGAGTACTACTGGGCGGTAGTCATTCAGGCAGAGGGTTTTTGTTTTCTTGGGAACAGGGACAATGATGGTCTTCTTGAAACATGCGGGGACTACAGACTGGAGCAGAGACATGTTGAAGATGTCTGTGAACACATCTGCCAGCTGATCTGCACACACCTTGAGAGCTCGGCCAGGGATGCCATCAGGTCCAGGTGCCTTGAGTGTGTTGATCCGGTTGAGAGATCTCCACACGTCTGCCCTGGATATGACGGGGGGGGGCAGCGGTCCTCCTGGGCCTCTTCGATCTCCACAGCCGGGGGCTGCTCTCAAAGCGGGCGTAAAAAGTGTTCAGATCCTCTGGGAGAGATGCAGACACATCATCATCACTGCTGGTCTTAGCTTTGTAGTCTGATGGTTCTCAGTCCGGCTCACATGTTCCTTGTGTTGGAGCCCTTGTAGTGGGACTCCACTTTGTCCCTGTACAGTCTCTTAGCACTGCTAATAGCACTCCGGAGCGCGTACCTGGACGTCTTGTATTCCTCCAGATCCCCTGAGGTGTAGGCAACTGTCCTTGCTTTGAGTTTAGCATGGACGTCACAATTAATCCAGGGCTTCTGATTTGGAAATGTTCGTACAGAAATCCTGGGTACGACGTCATCGATGCATTTGCTGATGTAGCAGATGACCACGTCCGTGTACGTGTTGATGTCATCATCCTGGAACACGCACCACTCCGTCGTGCTGAGCAGTCCTGAAGAGCCAAGTCTGATTGGTCGGACCACCGCTGAATGGTCCGAGTCACCGGTCTGTCACGCTTGAGCCACAATAAACGCAGCCTCGACCGTGATGTCTCTGTCCTGTCGATAACCGCATGCAGCTCATCCAGCGCCAGGTTGGTGTCGGCGTGTGGCGGAATGTAAACAGCTGTTATGACGACCGATGTAAACTCCCGCGGGATGTAATAAGGCCGGCATCTGATCATGAGGTGCTCCAGGTCCGGAGAATAGCCCGAAGAAATAGTCTCCACATCCGAGCACCACAGATTGTTCACCATGAAGCAGACACCTCCTCCCTTGCTCTTCCCAAAGTTAATTGTCCGATCCTGGCGGTGAATGGAGACTCCCTCGGGAACAATGGCGGAGTCCGGGATCGATGAGTCGAGCCAAGTCGCCGTGAAAACCATCACGTTACAAAACTTGATGTCCCGTTGAAAAGCCATCCTGCTACGAAGTTCATCCAGCTTGTTATCCAGGGACTGAACATTAGCCAGAAGAATGCTTGGTAGAGGAGGCCGGTTCCCATGTTTCCTCAGCCGGACCAGGACGCCTGCTCGGGACCCTCATTTCCTTCGTCGCCGCCGTGTTCCAGGTAACCCAGGTAAACAGCGCCATGGGAATTCTCCTTTGTTTGTTGTTGGTGGCAGAGAAAAAGTGTTTTTTTTACCGTTAACCCGATGGACAGAAGTTGTTGTCTATCATATGTGATGATAGGGCTCGCTTTATCGGAGTGCACAATGCAAAATAAAGTAGAATAAATAACAATAAGATAGAAAAAAGAGCAAAGCTGTGGGAGAGTGCGAGACACGGCAGCCATCCTCGGCGCCATCTTAAGTTTGTGTAGATGCACAGCAGAAACGTGCATGTCAAATTCAGCACTCAGTTCCCACACTAAGTGACAGTGAAGTTACATGAACGAATTTTGTCCGTTTCTTAATAACTGATTGGACAATGACATTTCCATTACAGTCCAATCAGAGAGTATATAAATGGCAGCTCAGTGCTGAGGTAGTTTTGTCTGCAGTACAATGACACGTGATCATCATCTGTTCATTTATCACAAACAAAGCAAAAGCAGACAAACAAATCTCAAATCACCTACTATTACTCATCGAATCGCACAATCTTTTAAAATGAATTGTCTCAAATGCAAGAAAAAATGATTAGGCTGTCAAGCATTTGTTGTTGGATCATTTCGGATCTGATTCTGAGGAGAGGACGCTGCTGTGATAAAGATAATTTATACCCTGAGTGCTGGAAAACATTTGTAAACCTGAGGTTTTCACAGTGCTCCTGTAAACAACTGAGGCGCCAACTGCACATGAGCAGCTTCCACATACTGAAGTACATTGCCATCCTTTCAAAATCCTCTTTCTACAACTCGAGGGGAAAACTGATTTAGTTTCAAACAAGCATAACAATCTTCTGTCTCACTTAAAAGTTCCCCATATGATATTTTAAAGTACATCTTTCCTCAAGCCAGATGCCTAGATATTTATATTCTGTATCCCTCATATAAGTGGTCACAGTAGAGATATGTAAATTACTGTAATCTGGACCCACTGTAACAGGATGTGTTTTATTTCATTTTCATCACCGATTTAGAGTTAACAAGAGCATGTGAATTGCATTGAAGGAGAGTTGTAATTTCTCCATGGCTAATTATGAGAAGTAAACGGAGGACACAGCTGTAACCATAAAGAAATGCACGGACGAGACAATATCAAATATATCATTAAGTGAGTGAATGAAGATAAAGAGCAGGTTCAACTCACATTGCCTCTAAATACTGATATATCTCATGTAGACAAGTTTAATTATGGAACTTTGAAAGAGGTAAAACCACTCAAATTACATTATACTCAAAATTCTCTTAAACCACAGCAGACAGGGACAAAAGGATACAATTGTCTCTGTGTTAAGACCCAATGTGAGTTGGTACTAATGAGTAGTGTAGGAGCTCCACTTTCATTGCTCTTTACAACCACGCCCATTTTATCTTAAAATTATAATAAAATTACTGTTCAGACTGATTTTGCTCCATCGTAAAACCTCGATGAAATGTGCAATGTAACCTTGGAATTTCTTTTAATGAAATAAAGCTAAAAATCACTTTACTTCTCCAATCTTAAACTGTCTAATAACTCTGCTGCCTAAACTGCACAAAGGGCTTTTACATTTACTTTCAGACATGAAAAGGAAAACTGCTCATTTAATGTATGCAGTTGTCATGTGCACAAATTAAACATAATTATTCAATTTGATTGAGTGATTGCAGTATGTATATATCAGTGTCTTATTACATTTAATGCATATGCTTTTAGTGTATCATTTTCTAAATGATCAATGATTCACTGTCTTTAACACGGGGAGTTACAGCGTTAAAGGGGTTGGGCAGAAGTTTGCACGCTCACTATGATGGTGGCTCGCGAATCAGATCCATCATGGATCATGAGCTTGATGGCAGCTGATCATGGATCATGATGGTGGATCCTGAGAGTGGTGGTGGATCATGATGATGGATTGTGGATGGTGTTGGCATCTGATTGTGGTGGTGGATCATGATTGTCGTGGCAGCTGATCGTGGACTTTGATTACAACAAGACTGCTTGACATACAATATACCTACTCACATGCTCTACCATTACTGCCAAAACTCTTCAATTCATTTGTCATTGCTGCTCTCTTCATCTCAATCGGACATTTTCTTTTGTATAAATACTTAAAACATTGACACATTTTTCATGATTGTTACAAACTGTTTTCTTGATTTGTGAATATGGGCTATACAGATACACTTTGATTGATGATTCATTGACTGACTAAGAATCCCCTTCTTGTTAGCTCTACAAATAATGTAGTTTCATATGGGGACTGTCTCTCAGAGTTGAGCAGAATGACCTTTTCTTCACTTGTTAAATATCCTGCTCAATATTAATCTGGAATGGATATAAACTTATCATGTTTTATAAAGGATTTCATTGACTAAACATTCAACAAAAATAATCAATTATTAAAATAATCGACACAAATCTCAATCATGCTTTCCTGTCTATCAGTGCCCTGCTACTTCTGCAGATAGTGGGAAAGAAAAGGCAGAAGAGGCAGACAAGCAAAGATAAACAAGCAAGAGCAGGAGAGAGGCCAGACCAGTGTGAGAGGCTTAGAGAAGTACTTTAGCCATGGGGGAGACTGGATATTGACTCAACAATTCTTCTCTGCACTGTCTCACTCTTTTCTACCTTTCCACCCTTGTCTTTCTCTCAGCCCCACTGCTACATATTTCATTTCAATCAAATCGTCTCTTGTCATCCAACCATCACCAAATATTCATTGGCTATCACTGAAGGTACCAGGCCCATGTCTCACAGTTGTCCTTCAAAAACCTGCCCGATACAAATGTATCTTGTGCTTATTTACAGGCGAACAGATGTAGGTGAAGAAATTTGGCTTGGAGATATTTTAACTGTTGTGTTTGCAAGGCTTCAACAGATACAAAAAAAAACAACTTCACAAACAAAACCCCACAGAGGCTCGCTTGTTTTGAATGCACTTACAGATGAATGTACAAGTGAGCTCTCTCCCTGCTTTTCCTGAAGGCCCTGACCTCACCTTTCAATAGCTGTCTAATGCAATTTCACTGTATTCAGCCTCTCACTGCCTCTCCTTACTCCACCTGTCTCTACCTAACACTGTGTGTATACCTTTCATTAGAACAGCTTGTATTACATTATTGAATGGCTGCCCTTGTCAGTGATTCACTCAAATGATGCTGAATACAAAAAGGATACTCAACACTGAACATTTCTCTCCTAATTAACAGGCTCCTAACGGTCCTATATTGTTTTCTACTGCCCCATACATGAATGAATTCATAAATAGATGACTATACACTGAGAAGAAAGGACACATTGCTCTGGGTTTAACCTACTTCGTAAATAAACAAGGAGAACAAAGTCCATCTGTGAGAGAGAGAGAGAGAGAGAAGTTGTTGTGTCTTTCAAGCAGCAGAGTCTTGTCGAAGTTGATGTATGAAGGAAGGAAACCCAGTACTGACCCAGTACTTACATGTATACAATGTTTATTACAAGAAGTTTCACAGGTCAGGACGAGCTCTAGATGCTCAAAGATAACACAAGTCGAATGGTACAAATCTGCCTTGCCTCTGCAAGGCAAGGCCTGTTATAAGGGAGTTGTTTATCACAAACCTAGAGATAAAATGACGTCACCCACAGGGTCTCTGACTACATTTTGCCATGCGTTGTACCTAAGATTTAAGGACCTGTTGAAGAACCTCCCTTCTGTTACTCATTTATAAGCGAATCAAACATATTTTACAGAAGGGAGGAAACTTAACAGAACACATCTGGAATAGTATTTAAAAGTCTGAGCATAAGAATTAAGACGCCTTAAGATATTAACATGTCATTATTGTTTATAACTATGCTAGAGAGATCCATTAGCTGAATATAAGTGTGTGCATAAGGCGTCATAGATGTAAATGTCATTATGTTTTATTACCATGTTCAAAAGATCTCTTAGCTAAATATACTACACACGGCACGTAACACCATCCTTCCAACATAACATGATGTTAATGGCTGTCTGGGTGGAGCTGAGTCTATGCAGTGGCCATGCTTGCTAAATCCTGGGAGTGAATTGTCGAACACATATGAAAGTGTTTTTAATATACTCAGAACAGAATATTCAGTGTTGAGAGAAAAAGTATTAAGCAGTATTTTCAGCTCTTTAGCTTATGTCTTTTTAATGGGCATGTATAAGAGTGTAAGCGATATGCTCACAACTCCAATTAACGTATGCTTTCAAAACAAGTCACAAAGGGGTCAAATCGAGTCTGTTTTTAATGTCCTCATGTGCAAGTGATGATTTTAACAGTTATCATTGTGAGCATCTCTGTCTCTCTGCAGGCACTGACAGGAATAACTAGTTAAAAGTAAAATGCCAATCAGTGTATGGCCAATAAACAAATTGACATAGATTTAAAGTGCAGCTCAAACTTTCTAACAACGCCAACTGTGTATGTCTTATCAAATTAAACTGGATACTGTATTCTCCGTGCACTATATATACTCTGAATTACCCATCTTTACTTCTATTATTGTTGAAGACAGTTTAAGACAGCAAAGAGAATCGGTCAAAATCTTTCATCCAGTCCATGGTTTTTCCTCAACTCTGAGATTAGTGAAAGAACTTGGTACGAGTGTCCTTTGGAACATGACTTGTGCTGTTGGATTCTTATTGGGGCTGTTATAACATCTGCTGCAATTCATGCAAAACCATCTTGTAGCCATTGACCAGTGAAAATATTTGTTTGTTGCAGCTCAAATTCCAAACATATAAATGATCACAGGGGCAGGTAAAACTAAATTACTTTTTGACTATTTATAAACTCAACAATTTTTTGTTTCCAATCCAGTTGTTCTAATCTCCTTCATCACAAATTAACAGTGACAGGTTTTCAAAAGATAGGTCGCTGTCTTGTGAACTGTTTTATTTTGTTCACAAAATAATGTAAATTTCCCCAGTGGACCCACCTCTCATTTCATTTTAAAAAAGCCAGCAGACAAATTATTCCAAGAAATCTGAATTGTACAGCTCCGGTAGTGAGTCTGGCTGGACCCTGAAACTAAGGTGAATACACCAGTTGAAGGCTAAACATAAAAAACACAGTATCCTTGAAAAACACTCGAGACAAAGCCACTTTGAAACACCAGCTTTTTTTATTTTAGCAACAGAGGTGTGCATTAGACAACAGACCGTTGATATTCCAGATATTCTTGAACAGTTGAGTACTTCTTAACGAGAACAGCAGGGAGAAGTTACTACAAAAGAAGTGATCTTAAGATCAGACGTTTTTGGGGCAGGAAAGCAAACTGTGCAGCGGATAA
The DNA here is from genome assembly GCF_963576545.1 of Limanda limanda. Taxonomy (NCBI): domain Eukaryota; kingdom Metazoa; phylum Chordata; class Actinopteri; order Pleuronectiformes; family Pleuronectidae; genus Limanda; species Limanda limanda. Next base: position 13,576,571 of record NC_083642.1, read on the forward strand.
AAGCTTGTCATGTTTTTTCATACTTTTCTCAGCTGATAATCGTATTGACAGAAATCACTTTTCCGAAACACGGAACCTTCAAACAGATATAACACTTTGGGTGTGGACATTCATGGTATGAAAAAGAGAACAAACAGTTTCTATAAACAAAATGTGGTCTCTCTGCTCTCCTTCAGATAAGAATGCTGTTTCAGCTTTCTTATCCCACAAAATTGTTTAAATAACATTGTACTGAAATAAATGTAACAAATTAAATTACATTTGAATGTAAGAAAAAGTGGAAAATAACATCATCTTAACGTTAGCATGAACTCAAAAACGTAGCCTCAACTTCCCCCTACTACCTCATATTCAGCAGATTGTTACCTCCATCAAGCAGAATCTGTTTTAATTCCAGTCTATTTGTTTGTTGCTCTGGCCCCAAGTCTTCCTCACACCAACTGCTTTCATTCCCCCCTTCTCATCTGAAAAACTAAAGACGACCAAGCTTTCTGTTGCTCAGGAATAGTATCATATACCACTATGGACAATTTTGAATCTAATCTCTCTCATTAACTTGTATTTTATGTGTCTTCTATTGCATCTCCCCCCCGCACTGTCTTCACTTTCTCTTTATCCATTGTTTTTCCTTTGCTAATGTAACAGAGTTAAAAATGTACTGTATTTATTTTTGTTTATAATTTGTAGTTGTGAATTTTATTATGTTATTATTTTATTTTGTTAACGCTACCTGCGGAAGTGATGTTGCTGTGTACCACTTTTTGTGCTCCCCGAAAGTTTGTTACTTCCTGTCGGCTCTTCCTTCCCTCAGTGTACCTTTTCATCACTGAGGGTAAGTCACCTGTAGAAAAGCTCCGCACTGTTTTATAGTTTTCCTTCAAGAAATGACCGTTGTAAATTGTATGTTGTATATATAAGTACCTTGTGCTGTTGCTTTGAGTGTTTATATGTTTTGGAAATTTTGTTATTTAACATCCACGGAGATGTATTTACGTAATGCGGCCGCCATTTTGTTTTCGACGAGCGGATTTCGGCAGCCTTTGATGTCAATGTATTCTGTTTTTTTAGACTTTTATATGGAGAAAAGTGGGTTTTCACAGTGAACATACGTCCGTTTCTGCAGGTATGTGGGTTTGTGCTGAACCTGATTAAACATAGAATAAGACATCTGGCTCTCTCACCCTGTTTGCCGTGGCATAGAGGGTGCCCCTCTTGGTGCTTTTGAATGCCCCATGCATCCCACGCGCGTCGGACAAAGTTAGCTCGACACTTGCATAGGTCATCAACAAGCTGAGGACAGAAATGGACATGAGAACACAGGACAGAACAATTTGTTCAGGGAATCCCCCCCCCCCCCCCAAGACGTACGATCAAATATAATATTTCATCACAAATTGAGTGTACAAAAATGTGTGAATGTTCTTATTACTACAGTACTACTTTGCGCTCACGACACCATCGACAGTAACGGGCTGAAACGTACCCCCGCTATCGCTTTTACCAAAAGCATTGCAGATTATACATTCATTCATGTGATGCTTGATTTTATATGTTAAACATACTATAAAGGGAAAAAACATGAACAAGGTTTATGTTGAGTCAAAGCTTTATTTACATACAGCACAAGTGAAGAAACAATAAGAGACTAGGGCTACGTTGTAGCACATGCGGGCCCGAGCACCTGCACGTTGAAGCCTGTTGCAGTCGGGGGAGAGAGCGGTCGATGACCAGGCGCACGTCTCTGCGTTGGATGCGTTTTCCTCTCTGTGGCAAGGATAAAAGCTTCACTTCATGTAGCCACCAGGGGGGGCTGTGATTTAAAGTCATGATTTCTGTGTAGAAGTCATCAGGCTGGAACTCTAGTCTTACATGTCTAGTTTGGACTCAATTGGACAATAAACGCTTCATTTTGTGTAGCCACCAGGGGGCGCTGTGATTTAAAGTCATGATTTCTGTGTAGAAGTCATCAGGCTGGAACTCTAGTCTTACATGTCTAGTTTGGACTCAATTGGACAATAAACGCTTCACTTCCTGTAGCCACCAGGGGGCGCTGTGATTTAAAGTCATGATTTCTGTGTAGATGTCATCAGGCTGGGACTGTAGTCTTACATGTCTAGTTTGAACTCAATTGGACAATAAACGCTTCACTTCCTGTAGCCACCAGGGGGCGCTGTGATTTAAAGTCATGATTTCTGTGTAGATGTCATCAGGCCGGGACTCTAGTCTTACATGTCTAGTTTGGACTCAATTGGACAATAAACGCTTCACTTCCTGTAGCCACCAGGGGGCGCTGTGATTTAAAGTCATGATTTCTGTGTAGATGTCATCAGGCTGGGACTCTAGTCTTACATGTCTAGTTTGGACTCAATTGGACAATAAACGCTTCACTTCCTGTTGCCACCAGGGGGCGCTGTGATTTAAAGTCATGATTTCTGTGTAGATGTCATCAGGCCGGGACTCTAGTCTTACATGTCTAGTTTGGAGTTGATTGGACAATATATGTCCGAGTAAGGAACCTCGTGTTTTGATGGCGTTTAATCAAACTTCGACGCCACGGTCACACGGCCTTAAAACCATATGAAGATCTTCAGGGGGGGGGGCTGTTGATACACACATGTAGTTTTAGTGAGATAGAACCATGAACACTGAAGTTACAGCATTTCGTGTTTAACGGCGAGTTGATGAACTTTGACGCCACGCCACGGTCACACGGTGAGACGAAAAATCAATCCCTGAATCATTTTTTATCTCCATCTTGTTGTGATATCACTCATCTAAATTTAAATTTGATTTGATGAAAGCCCTGGGACAAGTACGTCAAAGCAAAAATGGCCAAAATGGTCAAAATGGCCACTAAATCCAAAATGGCGGGCTTCCTGTTGCGTTTTTCATAATGCCCCTTGAGACTTTTTTTCATGATTTGTCACGAAACACCTCTTGCCCGATTTTGGTGAAAATCGGTTATGTGGAAACTTAGGGGCTGGGTTCCAGGGGGCGCTGTTGAGCCATTTTGCCACGCCCATTTCAAAATACTCCAGAATACGTAAATTTTCACCACTTACTAATTTACTGCAAAGTTTCATAACTTTTTGAGCACGTTAAAGCCCTCAAAAAGCCAATCCTTTTGCCGGAAAAATAATAATAATAATAATAATCATTACAATTTCAATAGGGCCTCTCACCATTCGGTGCTCGGGCCCTAAAAATACCGCAGACGTTTATGATGCTGTTACAGTTGGTTTGTCATCGTACCCTCAGCAGCCACCTGCACCATGTGCCGGCCGATCTCTACAGCTCCTTGCGAATTAAAGATCAGCCAAAACGAGGCACTACCCTCCCAGCCACCTGTAAGTAAAATAATAATACAACTAGGGCTACGTTGTAGCACTTGCGGGCCCGAGCACCTGCACGTTGAAGCCTGTTGCGGTCGGGGGAGAGAGCGGTCGATGACCAAGCGCACTTCTCCGCGTTGGATGCGTTTTCCTGTCTGTGGGAAGGATAAAAGCTTCACTTCCTGCAGCTACCAGGGGGCGCTGTGACTTAAAGTCATGATTACTGTGTAGATGTCATCAGGCTGGGACTCTAGTCTTACATGTCTAGTTTGGACTCAATTGGACAATAAACGCTTCACTTCCTGTAGCCACCAGGGGGCGCTGTGATTTCAAGTCATGATTTCTGTGTAGATGTCATCAGGCCGGGACTCTAGTCTTACATGTCTAGTTTTGACTCAATTGGACAATAAACGCTTCACTTCCTGTAGCCACCAGGGGGCGCTGTGATTTCAAGTCATAATTTCTGTGTAGATGTCATCAGGTCGGGACTCTAGTCTTACATGTGTAGTTTGGACTCGATTGGACAATATATGTCCGAGATACAGAATCACGTGTTTTGATGGCGTTTAATCAAACTGGGACGCCACGGTCACACGGCCTTAAAACCATATGAATATCTTCGGAGGGGGGCTGTTGATACACACATGTAGTTTGAGTGAGATAGAACCATGAACACTGAAGTTACAGCATTTCGTGTTTCATGGCGAGTTGATGAACTTTGACGCCACGCCACGGTCACACGGTGTGACGAAAAACAATCCCTAAATCACTTTTTATCTCCATCTTGTTGTGATGACACTCATCTAAATTTAAAGTTAAACTGATGAAAGCCCTGGGACAAGTATGTCAAAGTAAAAATGTGGAATATGGTCAAATTGGCCACTAAATCCAAAATGGCGGACTTCCTGTTTGGTCTAACATATCGATCCAAGAGACTTATTTGTTTGTTATGAAAAGACACATGCCATACTCAATTTTTGTACATGTCGGCCAATCGTAGTGCCGGGGCCGACCTTTAGGGGGCGCTAGTCAGTTTTTTTGCCACGCCCATTTCTTAAAACCATATGAATATCTTCAGGGGGGGGATGTTAACACACACATGTAGTTTGAGTGAGATGGAACCATGAACATGGAAGTTACAGCAATTTCGTGTTTCACGGCGAGCTGATGAACTTTGATGCCACGCCATTAATACTGTGTTTGACGAAAAGTCACAGTAATCTTATATCTTCATTATCAATGTCTTGAGACCCATTTGATAGAGTTTGACATGGTTGAGGTCAGTGGATGAGGAGAAATACATCCAAGTGTAAGACATGCAAAAAAAAAGACATTTCCTGTTGCCACCAGGGGGCGCTGTGATATTAAGTCATGATTTCAGTGTAGATATCATCAGTCCGGGACCCTTGTCTTATGTGTATAGTTTGGAATCGATTGGTCCAAATATGTCTGAAATACAGAACCTCGTGTTTTGATGGCGTTTAATCAAACTTTGACGCCACGCCACGGTCACACGGTGTGACGAAAAGTTGATTTTTTTAAGTCAACTTTTTTCTCCATCTTGTTGTGATGACACTCATCTGAATTTGAAGTTGATTTGATGAAAGCCCTGGGACAAGTACATTAGAGTAAAAATGGCCAAAATGGCCAAAATGGCCAATAAATCCAAAATGGCGGGCTTCCTGTTGCATTTTTCATAATGCCCCTTGAGACTTTTTTTCATGATTAGTCACGATACACCTCTTGCCCGATTTTGGTGAAAAACGGTTATGTGGAAACCTAGGGGCTGGGTTCCAGGGGGCGCTGTTGAGCCATTTTGCCACGCCCATTTCAAATTACTCCAGAATACGTAAATTTTCACCACTTACTAATTTACTGCAAAGTTTCATAACTTTTTGAGCACGTTAAAGCCCTCAAAAAGCCCATCCTTTTGCCGGAAAAATAATAATAACTAGGGCTACGTTGTAGCACTTGCGGGCCCGAGCACCTGCACGTTGAAGCATGTTGCAGTCGGGGGAGAGAGCGGTTGATGACCAAACGCACGTCTCTGCGTTGGATGCGTTTTCCTCTCTGTGGCAAGGATAAAAGCTTCACTTCCTGTAGCCACCAGGGGGCGCTGTGATTTAAAGTCATGATTTCTGTGTAGATGTCATCAGGCTGGGACTCTAGTCTTACATGTCTAGTTTGGACTCAATTGGACAATAAACGCCTCACTTCCTGTAGCCACCAGGGGGCGCTTTGATTTAAAGTCATGATTTCTGTGTATATGTCATCAGGCCGGGACTCTAGTCTTACATGTCTAGTTTGGACTCAATTGGACAATAAACGCCTCACTTCCTGTAGCCACCAGGGGGCGTTGTGATTTAAAGTCATGATTTCTGTGTAGATGTCATCAGGCTGGGACTCTAGTCTTACATGTCTAGTTTGGACTTGATTGGACAATATATGTCCGAGATACAGAACAACGTGTTTTGATGGCGTTTAATCAAACTTCGACGCCACGGTCACACGGCCTTACAACCATATGAATATCTCCAGGGGGGGGGCTGTTGATACACACATGTAGTTTGAGTGAGATAGAACCATGAACACTGAAGTAACAACATTTCGTGTTTCACGGCGAGTTGATGAACTTTGACGCAACGCCACGGTCACACGGTGTGACGAACGATAAATCCCTAAATCAGTTTTTATCTCCATCTTGTTGTGATGACACTCATCTGAATTTAAAGTTAAACTGATGAAAGCCCTGGGACAAGTATGTCAAAGTAAAAATGTGGAATATGGTCAAAATGGCCACTGAATCCAAAATGGCGGGCTTCCTGTTTGGTCTAACATATTGATCCAAGAGACTTATTTGTTTGTTATGAAAAGACACATGCCATACTCAATTTTTGTACATGTCGGCCAATTGTAGTGCCGGGGCTGCCCTTTAGGGGGCGCTAGTCAGTTTTTTTGCCACGCCCATTTCTTCAAACCATATGAATATCTTCAGGGGGGGGATGTTAACACACACATGTAGTTTGAGGGAGATGGAACCATGAACACGGAAGTTACAGCAATTTCGTGTTTCACGGCGAGCTGATGAACTTTGATGCCACGCCATTAATACTGTGTTTGACGAAAAGTCACAGTAATCTTACATCTTCATTATCAATGTCTTGAGACCCATTTGAAAGAGTTTGACATGGTTGAGGTCAGTGGATGAGGAGGAATAAATCCAAGTGTAAGACATGCAAAAAACAAGACATTTCCTGTTGCCACCAGGGTGCGCTGTGATATTAAGTCATTATTTCAGTGCAGATGTCATTAGGCCGGATCTCTTGTCTTATGTGTGTAGTTTGGACCTGATTGGACCGTGTTTGTCCGAGATACAGAACCTCGTGTTTTGATGGCGTTTAATCAAACTTTGACGCCACGCCACGGTCACACAGTGTGACGAAAAGTTGATTTTTTAAGTCAGTTTTTTTCTCCATCTTGTTGTGATGACACTCATCTGAATTTGAAGTTGATTTGATGAAAGCCCTTGGACAAGTACGACAAAGCAAAAATCGCAAAAATGGCCAAAATGGCCACTAAATCCAAAATGGCGGGCTACCTGTTGCGTTTTTCATAATGCCCTTTGTGACTTTTTTTCATGATTAGTCACGATACACCTCTTGCCCGATTTTGGTGAAAATCGGTTATGTGGAAACCTAGGGGCTGGGTTCCAGGGGGCGCTGTTGAGCCATTTTGCCACGCCCATTTCCAAATTCTCCAGAATACGTACATTTTCACCACTCTCTAATTATCTGCAAAGTTTGGTAAGAAGTTCAGCATGTTAAAGCCCTCAAAAAGCCAATTCATTTGGGTTAGAATAATAATAAGAATAATCCTTACAATTTCAATAGGGCCTCTCACCATTCGGTGCTCGGGCCCTAATAATAACTAGGGCTACGTTGTAGCACTTGCGGGCCCGAGCACCTGCACGTTGAAGCCTGTTGCGGTCGGGGGAGAGAGCGGTCGATGACCAAGCGCACGTCTCCGCGTTGGATGCGTTTTCCTCTCTGTGGCAAGGATAAAAGCTTCACTTCCTTTAACCACCAGGGGGCGCTGGAATTTAAAGTCATGATTTCTGTGTAGATGTCATCAGGCTGGGACTCTAGTCTTACATGTCTAGTTTGGACTCAATTGGACAATAAACGCTTCACTTCCTGTAGCCACCAGGGGGCGCTGTGATTTAAAGTCAAGATTTCTGTGTAGCTGTCATCAGGCTGGGACTCTAGTCTTACATGTCTAGTTTGGACTCAATTGGACAATAAAGGCGTCACTTCCTGTAGCCACCAGGGGGCGCTGTGATTTAAAGTCATGATTTCTGTGTAGATGTCATCAGGCCGGGACTCTAGTCTTACATGTCTAGTTTGGACTTAATTGGACAATAAACGCTTCACCTCCTGTAGCCACCAGGGGGCGCTGTGATTTAAAGTCATGATTTCTGTGTAGATGTCATCAGGCCGGGACTCTAGTCTTACATGTCTAGTTTGGACTTGATTGGACAATAAACCCTTCAGTTCCTGTAGCCACCAGGGGGCGCTGTGATTTAAAGTCATGATTTCTGTGTAGATGTCATCAGGCCGGGACTCTAGTCTTACATGTCTAGTTTGGACTTGATTGGACAATATATGTCAGAGATACAGAACCTCGTGTTTTGATGGCGTTTAATCAAACTTCGACGCCACGGTCACACGGCCTCAAAACCATATGAATATCTTCAGGGGGGGGGGGGCTGATGATACACACCTGTAGTTTGAGTGAGATAGAACCTTGAACACTGAAGTAACTGCATTTTGTGTTTCACAGCGAGTTGATGAACTTTGACGCCACGCCACGGTTACACGGTTTGACGAAGGATAAATCCCTAAATCAGATTTTATCTCCATCTTGTTGTGATGACACTCATCTGAATTTAAAGTTAAACTGATGAAAGCCCTGGGACAAGTACATCAAAGTAAAAATGGTGAATATGGTCAAAATGGCCACTAAATTCAAAATGGCGGACTTCCTGTTTGATCTAACATATTGATCCAAGAGACTTATTTGTTTGTAATGAAAAGACACATGCCCTAATCATTTTTTGTACAAGTCGGCCAATCGTAGCGCCGGGGCTGCCCTTTAGGGGGCGCTAGTCAGTTTTTTTGCCACGCCCATTTCTTCAAACCATATGAATATCTTCAGGGGGGGGATGTTAACACACACATGTAGTTTGAGTGAGATGGAACCATGAACATGGAAGTTACAGCAATTTCGTGTTTCACGGCGAGCTGATGAACTTTGATGTCACGCCATTAATACTGTGTTTGACGAAAAGTCACAGTAATCTTATATCTTCATTTTCAATGTCTTGAGACCCATTTGATAGAGTTTGACATGGTTGAGGTCAGTGGATGAGGAGAAATACATCCAAGTGTAAGACATGCAAAAAAAAAGACATTTCCTGTTGCCACCAGGGGGCGCTGTGATATTAAGTCATGATTTCAGTGCAGATGTCATCAGGCCGGGACCCTTGTCTTATGTGTCTAGTTTGGATTTGATTGGATCATGTATGTGCGAGATACAGAAGCTCGTGTTTTGATGGCGTTTAATCAAACTTTGACGCCACGCCACGGTCACACGGTGAGACGAAAAATCAATCCCTAAATCATTTTTTATCTCCATCTTGTTGTGATATCACTCATCTAAATTTAAATTTGATTTGATGAAAGCCCTGGGACAAGTACGTCAAAGCAAAAATGGCCAAAATGGTCAAAATGGCCACTAAATCCAAAATGGCGGGCTTCCTGTTGCGTTTTTCATAATGCCCCTTGAGACTTTTTTTCATGATTTGTCACGAAACATCTTTTGCCCGGTTTTGGTGAAAATTGGTTATGTGGAAACTTAGGGGCTGGGTTCCAGGGGGCGCTGTTGAGCCATTTTGCCACGCCCATTTCAAAATACTCCAGAATACGTAAATTTTCACCAGTAACTAATTTACTGCAAAGTTTCATAACTTTTTGAGCACGTTAAAGCCCTCAAAAAGCCCATCCTTTTGCCGGAAAAATAATAATAATAATAATAATAATAATAATCATTACAATTTCAATAGGGCCTCTCACCATTCGGTGCTCGGGCCCTAATAATCCTTACAATTTCAATAGGGCCTCTCACCATTCGGTGCTCGGGCCCTAATAATAATAATAAGAATAATCCTTACAATTTCAATAGGGCCTCTCACCATTCGGTGCTCGGGCCCTAATAATAATCATTACAATTTCAATAGGGCCTCTCACCATTCGGTGCTCGGGCCCTAACTAGGGCTACGTTGTAGCACTTGCGGGCCCGAGCACCTGCACGTTGAAGCCTGTTGCAGTCGGGGGAGAGAGCGGTCGATGACCAAGTGCATGTCTCTGCGTTGGATGCGTTTTCCTCTCTGTGGCAAGGATAAAAGTTTCACTTCCTGTAGCCACCAGGGGGCGCTGTGATTTAAAGTCATGATTTCTGTGTAGATGTCATCAGGCCGGGACTCTTGTCTTACATGTCTAGTTTGGACTTAATTGGACAATATATGTCCGAGATACAGAACCTCGTGTTTTGATGGCGTTTAATCAAACTTCGACGCCACGGTCACACGGCCTTAAAACCATATGAATATCTTGAAGGGGGGGCTGTTGATACACACATGTAGTTTGAGTGAGATAGAACCATGAACACTGAAGTTACAGCATTTCGTGTTTCACGGCGAGTTGATGAACTTTGACGCAACGCCACGGTCACACAGTGTGACGAAAAAACAATCCCTAAATCATTTTTTATCTCCATCTTGTTGTGATGACACTCATCTGAATTTAAAGTTGAACTGATGAAAGCCCTGGGACAAGTATGTCAAAGTAAAAATGGTGAATATGGTCAAAATGGCCACTTAATTCAAAATGGCGGACTTCCTGTTTGATCTAACATATTGATCCAAGAGACTTATTTGTTTGTAATGAAAAGACACATGCCCTAATCATTTTTTGTACAAGTCGGCCAATCGTAGCGCCGGGGCTGCCCTTTAGGGGGCGCTAGTCAGTTTTTTTGCCACGCCCGTTGCCTAAAACCATATGAATATCTTCAGGGGGGGGCTGTTAATACATACATGTAGTTTGAGTGAGATGGAACCATGAACATGGAAGTTACAGCAATTTCGTGTTTCACGGCGAGCTGATGAACTTTGATGCCACGCCATTAATACTGTGTTTGACGAAAAGTCACAGTAATCTTATATCTTCATTATCAATGTCTTGAGACCCATTTGATAGAGTTTGACATGGTTGAGGTCAGTGGATGAGGAGAAATACATCCAAGTGTAAGACATGCAAAAAAAAAGACATTTCCTGTTGCCACCAGGGGGCGCTGTGATATTAAGTCATGATTTCAGTGTAGATATCATCAGTCCGGGACTCTTGTCTTATGTGTATAGTTTGGAATCGATTGGTCCAAATATGTCTGAGATACAGAACCTCGTGTTTTGATGGCGTTTAATCAAACTTTGACGCCACGCCACGGTCACACGGTGTGACGAAAAGTTGATTTTTTTAAGTCAACTTTTTTCTCCATCTTGTTGTGATGACACTCATCTGAATTTGAAGTTGATTTGATGAAAGCCCTGGGACAAGTACATTAAAGTAAAAATCGCCAAAATGGCCATAATGGCCACTAAATCCAAAATGGCTGGCTTCGTGTTGCGTTTTTCATAATGCCCCTTGTGACTTTTTTTCATGATTAGTCACGATACACCTCTTGCCCGATTTTGGTGAAAAACGGTTATGTGGAAACCTAGGGGCTGGGTTCCAGGGGGCGCTGTTGAGCCATTTTGCCACGCCCATTTCAAATTACTCCAGAATACGTAAATTTTCACCACTTACTAATTTACTGCAAAGTTTCATAACTTTTTGAGCACGTTAAAGCCCTCAAAAAGCCCATCCTTTTGCCGGAAAAATAATAATAATAATAATAATCATTACAATTTCAATAGGGCCTCTCACCATTCGGTGCTCGGGCCCTAATAATAATAATCATTACAATTTCAATAGGGCCTCTCACCATTCGGTGCTCGGGCCCTAATAAGGAATCTATTGCACTTGATGTGTAGTCAACAAACTAACAGTCAGATAGTAGGGTGTGTTAATACACCACTGTAACCTAGATTACACAACTCGTATGCCTACCCTCAGAATGAATTCAGAAATAGACGACTATACACTGAGAAGGAGGGACACATTGCTCTGGGTCTAACCTACTTCGTAAATAAACAAGGAGAACAAAGTCCATCTGTTACATCCCTAAGATGTCTAGGGTATGAGGGACAAACAATTAGAAAAATAAACCGGGCCAAAAACAAGAAAGCCATAGGATGCGTTTTTAAATGAAACAAGCATTTATTAAAGAACTAGAGAGAGAGAGAGAGAGAGAGAGAGAGCACGAGAACACGGCACGTAACACCATCCTTCCAACATAACAGGATGTTGATGGCTGTCTGGGTGGAGCTGAGTCTATGCAGTGGCCATGCTTGCTAAATCCTGGGAGTGAATTGTAGAACACATATGAAAGTGTTTTTAATATACTCAGAACAGAATATTCAGTGTTGACACAAAAAGTATTAAGCAGTATTTTCAGCTCTCTAGCTTATGTCTTTTTAATGGGCATGTATAAGAGTGTAAGCGATATGCTCACAACTCCAATTAACGTATGCTTTCAAAACAAGTCACAAAGGGGTCAAATCGAGTCTGTTTTTAATGTCCTCATGTGCAAGTGATGATTTTAACAGTTATCATTGTGAGCATCTCTGTCTCTCTGCAGGCACTGACAGGAATAACTAGTTAAAAGTAAAATGCCAATCAGTGTATGGCCAATAAACAAATTGACATAGATTTAAAGTGCAGCTCAAACTTTCTAACAACGCCAACTGTGTATGTCTTATCAAATTAAACTGGATACTGTAATCTCTGTGCACTTTATATACTCTGAATTACCCATCTTTACTTCTATTATTGTTGAAGACAGTTTAAGACAGCAAAGAGAATCGGTCAAAACCATTCATCCAGTCCATGTTTTTTCCTCAACTCTGAGATTAGTGAAAGAACTTGGTACGAGTGTCCTTTGGAACATGACTTGTGCTGTTGGCTTCTTATTGGGGCTGTTATAACATCTGCTGCAATTCATGCAAAACCATCTTGTAGCCATTGACCAGTGAAAATATTTGTTTGTTGCGCCTCAAATTCCAAACATATAAATTATCACAGGTGCAGGTTAAACTAAATTACTTAAAACTATTTGACAATTTATATCACCAATTTTTTGTTTCCAATCCAGTTGTTCTAATCTCCTTCAGCACAAATTAAGAGTGACAGGTTTTCAAAAGATAGGTCGCTGTCTTGTGAACTGTTTTATCTTGTTCAAAAAATAATGTCAATTTCCCCAGTTCATGGACCCACCTCTCATTTCATTTAAAAAAAGCCAGCAGACAAATTATTCCAAAAAATCTGAATTGTACAGCTCCGGTAGTGAGTCTGGCTGGACCCTGAAACTAAGGTGAATACACCAGTTGAAGGCCAAACATAAAAAAATACAGTATCCTTGAGAAACACTTGAGACAAAGCCACGTAGAAACACCAGCTTTTTTAATTTTAGCAACAGAGTGTACAACAATAAATGTTCTACCTCAACACCTGGGTTAACCTTCACACTATCATAGCTTACACCTCTTCTGCTAAATTATTTAGATAGGCTCATTCAGCACACATCTTCTCCTCTGCCACCATGCCTCCCAGTCACTGGTGTAAATGAGAGTTTGATGTAAACACACATCCCAGGTATACAGGGTGTTGGGCCGGGGCTGCATGACAAAACACAGAGGCAGCGTGCCCTGGAGGTGTGCATTAGACAACAGACCGACCAAATTAAAAATACATAAATGTAGGGGAAAAGAAATATATATAATTAAGGTTTCTTAAAATGGTCATTGGTGCACTGGGTAGGTTTGGGAACAGAAGAGAAAGAGCAGAAGTAGTTAGATTGGTTTTTCAGATGTTTTTCTCTGAGATATTCAGGCACAGTTGAGTAGAGTGCATAATACCTAGAGCCATAGCAGAGGCTATACACTTGAAGCCTGTTTTACAGCTGAATTAAAGCTGGTAAATGCACACCACAGAGCAGGGAGTGGGGGAATAGATGCATGAGATCAAGTCTGCTTGCAGGGCAATTCTTAAAATAATGGTACCATCTTCTTGCAGAAACGGTTGGGCAGCAATACCTAATGATTGTAAAATTACACAACGATGGTTCTCCCATGCGCAACTAGCAGGACTTGACCTCTAATTAATTGTGTGCCCGGGTTTGTAAGCACACATGTGAACACACACAGACCCGCATATTTTTAAACTACACATCAGCCACAACATAAAACCGCTGATTGGTGTATATGCATGCTGAAGAATTCATCTGATGCATGCAAACAAACAGGACTACGTTTTAAATAGACCAACATGAAACAACGTCCATTTGAAAATTATAATTAATGCCCTGAGGAATAACTGCCCTGTTGCCCAGAGGCCAACTTGATCTTTATCCTTGACCACCCATAACGAATCAGTTAATCTATGCGTCTATGTAAACATTTGCACCATCATTGGAAGGATTCTATCAAGGCTTTCCTGATATATCACGTTCACAACTTTTATCAATCAAGGACCAATGCTTGGAACACTACTACAGTATTCCCAGAGAAAGACCTCCACTGGTGGGACAAAAGCAGGGCAGAATCTCCCCAGGGGAAACCACACACACACACACACAAGTGTGTATTTGCACACACAGTGTGGGGCTCAACAATAATCAAACAAAAGCAGATAAAATTGTTTACCTTTGTTTTCCATCTACTTATCTCTGCAGTGCTACATTGTTCTTATGTGAATGATCTGTTTTTTTCTCTGTCACTGTCACTCTTCTGTTGCTACTATCTATCAGGTAACAGTGTCTGCAGACAGCTGTCCTGGCTAAGAGCTATATCCTGTCATCACGTCGGAGATGGATGGGCACAGAGCTTACATACTGCAGAATAGCAATAACTAATGTGACACTAAACCTTCCATATACCAGGACCTACAGTTGATGTTTTGCATCATCATGGTGTGGTCCCCCCCCCCCCCCTTTAGCCATAAATTCCTTGTCATGTCCACGTACACTCGAACACATGTGAGCATATACTGCAAGACAAGTGCCATGTCGATGTCTCGAATAGGGCTACCATGGGACAGAAGTGTTTCAAAATGGAAGACATGTTTATCTGTCTAAAGTAGACTGTCCTGTAAAAACACAACCCCATAGGCCATCTGTGCAAGTAGCTTTATACAACCTGTTGACACGCTTTAGAGCTAGGGGACCTCTAGTAGCCACAGTTATTTTGGTGGAAGTGTTGTGTCTTTCAAGCAGCAGAGTGTTGTCGAAGTCGATGTTTGAAGGAAGGAAACCGCGGACCCAGTACTTACATGTATACAATGTTTATTACACGGAAGTATTACAGGACGAGCTGTAGAAGCTCGGAGATAACACAAGTCGAATGGTGAAAATCTGCCTTGCCTCTGTAAGACAAGAAGTCTTATAGGGGAGGTGGGACCCAAAACTAGAGATAGCATGACATCACACAATAGGGCCTTCTGCCTAAATAAGGACATGTTTAGTATCTTGTACTGCTAGGCGTCTTCATTGTACAGGTCAAAGAGTATTCTCTGGGGGAGAGAGCTAACGAATAACATATGGGATGGTGTTTAAAGAGTCTGAGAATTTGAGAATCAACACGCCTAAGATGTTAACATGTCATTATGGTTTATAACCATGTTAGAAAGATCCCTTAGCTGAATATACGACAGAAGCAAAGGGGAAAGTCTGATTATGTCGCACAAAGGGACAAACTGACAGCAGCAGATGTCATGATGCTCGGAGGACGAAGGTCATGGTGGATGGGAGGGGAGGGGACAACTTTCACATAAAGACTGCATTTCATTTAGTCAACATTGTTTTAACCATGTCCATTCCACCTTAACCTTGTGTTTACTATTTTAAACATGATGTTGAAGGGGATGACCACCTGGAATACACTCTGCCTGTTCTACGTAGAATATAGTAAATTACCACATAACAAACATTGAGTACAAATTCTGATGTAATATATTTAAGCCACCGGCATTAGACTCACTTTCGCTTCTATTGCTCTCTCCTGCAGCTCTCTCTCTCTCTCTCTCTCTCTCTCTCTCTCTCTCTCTCTCTCTCTCTCTCTCTCTCTCTCTCTCTCTCTCTCTCTCTCTCTCTCTCTCTCTCTCTCTCTCTCTCTCTCTCTCTCTCTCTCTCTCTCTCTCTCTCTCTCTCTCTCTCTCTCTCTCTCTCTCTCTCTCTCTCTCTCTCTCTCTCTCTCTCTCTCTCTCTCTCTCTCTCTCTAACATACATATGTCGTACACACTCAGCCTGGACAAGTGTGTGCATATTTTTGGATCAGGAGGGAACAGGGAGAGCGCCAGGAGACAGTGAAAGAAGTGAAGCGTCAAAGCAATCACCATAACACGAATATGATGATTCCAGGAGTCATTGCAACACATGTCTGCATTAACACATGAACTAATTAGCAGTTTCTATTTAAACAAGTGAAAGAAGAGGGAAATCCCAACCAGTGTAAATGTAGCCAAACCAGACTATTGCGCAAACAAGCTTTGACCAAGGAAAATTAACAGGCGTAATGAAAGAGGTGCTAATCACATGTTAAATTCATCATAATCGAAGAGCTACGATTTGTTTTGAATGGGGGGGATATTTTGCCACAGTGACAGTCGACTCCTGACTCTATAATTAACTCACAATGTTATTTTTATTGTGAAATTTTCTTTTCAATGACCTGTTATCAAAACATCTTGCAGAAAAGGTGCAAATGAATCCATGTTACTTATTCCAATATTTGTTTTCAGTAACCAAATGTAATGTTTGTAAATTCACTGGTTTATATAGTGTTACGTCAAAAGTTAAATGGTTCTGGTTTAGTCCTCTTTTGGATGAAAATTTAAGAATGTTTCAACTGAATTAACTAATGAATATATTCAAGATATTTTAATGTAGGCATATGTTGTCGGGATTATAACAATCTTGAAACTTGATTCTAAACCCAAGTAAAATATGATACTCAACATTTATTGATGTTACCATGATGACAAAGGGAGGTTCTCTGACGGTAGGGACAAACATGTGCAATAGTCCCACAGAACTACTGATCTGAGGTCAACAGCAAATACAGTGCCACTGTTTGGAGCATTTCCTGAGGCTGATGAAGTGTGTTAATTTCCGTTACAGAGAGCGGAGGTGTAACCACAAAAGATTGTGTAATCCTGGGCTAAACTAGTCCCTTATAGATGACGATTAGTTTATTAGAATCCATTCTTTACTATGAGAAGCCAACTCCCACCATGGCAGCTTATATTAAATCCCTAATAACGTCTCAGAGGAGTACAGTCCATAATGTGCAATGGGCTTGGCAAGTGTATATTACAGACCATTTCTCTTGATTGTTATTTTACCGGCATCCAATTACAGAAATTAGGCCAGCGCTGTTGCTGGCTTATCAGATAGCAACACTGTATAGAAAACCATAGAGAAGTTCCTAATGGTCGTGTAATGGGGACATTTTCTGTTTGGCATATTTCATATTCCACACATAATGCGACATGTACAGCAATGTTCTGGAGGTGGAAGTTTAATGTGCAATTTCAAGCAAAGCCAATTAGGTGTTATGCCACCAAACAGAATACCCTTCACTGATGGGACTGCGCTGTTTTTAGACTCATTTTCAGATGTATGAACAATTAATTGTGTTGTAATATGTTTATATCTGCGGTGTGTTCTAGCGTTCGTGTCACATAGACAAACAAGTTCCATAGGGTATTGAAGCGAAATCAATAGGATTTGAGCATGAGTTACTGAACTGCATACATTTTTATTTCGCAAACGCCTACACAAACAGATAACGTTACGCCTACATGTGTTGAAGATTGCACAGAATCAAATACACACACGCAGACACACACACACACACCAAAGACAACAAACATAATGGCTTGCAGCTGTTTTGTAACCGTTAATTTTATTTAAACTGATTTGATTCTGTTCCTTCTTTCATTACGACTTTATTATAAACAGCATTCAGTTTTATAAAAACAGAAAGCTGCCAGTGTAGCTGTTCCCAAGACAAGCAATGCTAATTGCTAACTGTATTTTCTGTTCTTTCACCTCCCACCCTCACAGTTTCATGAGTGCGGCACTCCACCTTTTTCAGAGATATTAAGCTCTGAGACCATCGCACCAATTTAATGTAATTATTCATGCCAGCGCACTGTCTCCAAAGCAGGAAATTAACATCTTTTAATTTTCCATATTAAATTTCACACGTTTCACCTTGACGTTAATTAAAAACATTAGACACAAGTGAGCTTTCACACTTGTTTTGCTGGTAAAGCACTGTAAGGGGGACACAGCAGGGCTACATTGACACATACACAAACCCACACTACATTTCATAGAGTGGAACAATTGGCTGCATGCTGTTGCTTCAGACAACTCATCATTTCAACCAAGGGCATCATCGAAGATAGGGATTTAAGCAACTGTGGACCTGCTCTCCCCGGAGAAGTGATTCCACGGCCATAAAATGGTTGTTTCCAATTAGTTTTCAAAGTAGCAATAGACCTAAAATCAATAAATAATCAGGGTTTATTGTAGCATGGGCGGTTGGTTTGAACTGCTGCTGTAAGTATTTTAGAAAAGTACGTTTTTTTTAATTTAAGATATCTAAAAGTAGGACAAACATTTAGATGATTAAAATTACGCCTCTGTAATGCTGAACTGGCATTTGGATGCATTACAGTGTAAAGTGAGCAATATACAGACCATTTACATTTCACTTGTTATAATTCAATATGCTATTTGTGTGCATTAGGCTGTATCTATGTGCCTATGTGGCAGTTTATATATATATTATATTAATATGCATTTACTTTTGTAGACACCTTACAGAGATGAACAAATGTGAAACGAAAAAAATGATAAATAAAGAAAAAAACAAATTCTTCTGTGCAGCCGGCATTGACCCTATTGCACCAATGTCCAATTTAGAGATAATATTTTCTCTTTAAAAAGAAAATATAGTGAGAGAAACATGCACATGAGATGGAATGGCGAGACAGTGTGGCATCAGCACTGATGTGGGAGTCGAAGTGGACTATTGTGGTGAAGAGGGAGCTGAGTCACTCTGCAAAACTTTAGATTTACCAGTAAATCTATGATCCAAACCTCACCTATGGTCATGAGCTCTGAGTAGTGACCTGAAAGAACACGATCGTGAATACAAGCAGCCAAAAAAAGAGGAGCTCAGACATCCATGCGGAGTTCGGAATAGGATGCCTCCTGGGCGCCTTTCATTGGAGGTTAACCGGGCACACCAGACTGGGAGGAGACCCAGGGGGAGACCTGGAACTCGCCTGAAGGACTATTTATCCCATCTGGCCTGGGAACAGTTCAGGATCTGCCAGGAGGAGCTGCAAAGTGTGGCTGGGAAGAGGTAGGTCTGGAATAAACTGCTTAACTGGCTGCCTCTGCAACCTGATCTCGGACAAGCAGATGAAATGGATAGATGGATTTTCTGTTTAACTAACCATACAAAAGTGGAGCTACAAGATAATCTGAAGTAAATACACACAAAGATCTGTTTGACTTTATATTGAAAGCCCTGCTCACCTTGCAACCACAACGATTTCAACTGCCTTGCTGCCAAGCTTCATCTTACAGTGGCACCTACCAATTATTCAATCCAGCAATGAAAAATCTGTGACAATTTATAACTGGGGTGATATTTGGCCATAAAGAAGCAGTAGCGCTCATTGTAACAATACACACTGTACAATCCAGTTTGGGTTACTGTATCAATGGTAATTTCATAATCATTATTAAAGTGTCGATAATGCAAATTTCCATTTCCATCTGAAAGAAAGGAAAGTCCTGTATTTAACTGCCAACAGCACCACCATACAAGTCACATTATTCTCAGCTGAACTGAAATTCCATTACAGATACATACCTTCCTCTCTTTCCTCAACGTGACACAATGACCATAACTGGTACATCAAGTCAAGTAATTACTACACTCTGAAGGGGTTAACACATTAGTGTGTAGCCAGTGAGCTGCCTCTAGATTTTAGTCTTTATTTCATGGTATTAACCTGTGGACCTCTGTAAACTGTGGGTAATGTGCAGCCTCTAGCATGTAATTCTGTATGTGTGTGTGTGTGTTCTAGAAGTTGCTCATGTTGTCGGTACCTAAATCAGTCACATTATCAAAACTTGTCTTGTAGGGTTTGGTTTAGATAAAGGTTAGAGTGAGTCTCCAGAAAATGAATGTAATGTCCCCTAAATTCGACGACTCTGTGTGTGTGTGTGTGTGTGTGTGTGTGTGTGTGTGTGTGTGTGTGTAAGAACTGCCACTGACCTCCAGTAACAGGCCTATTAGTGGCTTATCTCCAGCTGAGGCAGCCATGAGGGCAGATTTCCACAAGCAGACCATCATCAAATACGTTAGTGGGTCTGAAATAACTAAATCACTGATTCCTTAGATTTTGTTATTGAACCTTTGAGGCTTGATATCTTACAGTTCAATCATAAAGGTTATCATAAAGCACCCCAAAAAATGGTTCAAATAAAAAAAGCATAAAACAAATATATGGAACTTTAGTTAAGAAAACACATTTTTGTATGTAAAATGCAAACATCTGGCCTGGCCAAACAGGTATGTCCAGGTCACTACCCCACACTCATATAGGTGAGGTTAAATCAAAGGTCCGATGTCTGAAAAAGGCTAATCTGCAGATTTTTATCTCTACTACTACATGTCAGAATACATGTCCACAAACATATGCACATATCCTGCCTCAAATATACTCACAAATACACACATATACACAACCAGCCAGCACAGCACAGATCAAGTGTTTTATCATTAGCAGCCACATAAACAAGTTGTCATGCCCATTTCCAACTAATGAGGCATCACAGCTAAAATGATAAAAGAGAGACACTGTCAGGAGTTGCTTAAATTCTGGTTCTAGCCATCTAATATTTACAGGACTGATTTGACTAACCGAATACTTGATTTAACTGAAAAAAATAAAACATCTAAAAGTGCTTTGCCAGTATTACTGTCATGATTACATTAAAAATCAGAGATTATTACAGACTATCATTTTCCACAAATGACTAATAGCGTATACCTCGTAAAAAAGGACAGTAAAAAAAGATTTACAGGCTAAAAATGTCGATTTATACCCTGAAAGAAGATTAGCTGCCTAATGGAGTGAGACAGAGCAGTTGTGTTACATTCAGTAAAGGTGAGGAGCTGGTAAAGACAATATGTGTGCTGCAGTCCATCAGAGCATCTTTTGCTTTTAGCGGTGCCTTTATTTGACTGTGACTCAGTGTTATTTGCGTAAAGACCTGTGCTCTGTAGAGCTCCAACAGTCTGGCTTCAGGGCAGCTCATCCCTTTAAGACTGCACTCCTGGAAGTCACAGAGGGACTCGGCTGAGCTGAGCTGAGCCCGGAGCTACTTCATCCTCCTCGCTGGTACAGTATTCTTCCCACACTGCAGGCTGCATAACCAACTGGTTATGCTCCCGTTTCCTGCAACAATGATGTAGCAGGGTCTTCATGCATAAGATGTACCTCCTGTTGAGAGGGCCGTTGCTTGCAGCTAACATAGACAGGGTGTCTCTTTCCACCGCACAGGACCTCTTCTCTGAAGTCCCTCTGGTCTCAGACCTTTACGTCTTTTCTTAATGCAAAAACATTTGAGAACTATTATCACCCTTTTCTCCTTTAGAATCTTGATCACAGTTAACAGATCCTTTCTTTTACCTGCTCCGACATTCAGGTTAAGGCACATTTCTCCTTTTGTCAGGATAATGTCTGCACCTGCTGTGTCCCCCTCTGTCCTTAGTAAACCATGCCGTTTGTCTTTCATGGCGCAAACTTCCTGTGTTTAGAGCTCTTTATTGTCAAACCCCTTTTCACCTTCCCTCACTGCCAAAATCTAGAATTAAAGTCCAGACTGCTGGGTGCCTTATGAGACCAGCATCACAGCCAAAGAGCCATCTGTCAATTTACTCTGTACAACATCTATCGATCCATTTCTCACAAAAGCACAGTTCCTGATCCAAGCTCCCACTATCTACTCACTAGACTGCTACAGCACTACAGCTCCGTGCTGGCAGGGCTCCCAGCATGCTCTTTGCTCTAGCATGCAAATCACCCACAATGTTGTAACTCTGAAAGTTTCAAAAGTATAAACGCTATTATGAGCATGCCAGAAAGGCAAAAAGAAAAGAAGACTTAAAGCAAGCGAGCAAACAAGCAGCAGAAAAGAGAAAGAAGTAGAGAAGAAAGTAGCATCAACAGGGAGGAGTAGTGCAAGTTTGTGTATAAGAAACTGATAAAATACAGCAAATGAGAAGCAGATTGATTTTGTCAGAACATCAAGATATTCACACCAGCAAACAAGGTGAAATGAAGACAAAAGGGAAGAATATGGACAGAATGCAATTGTTCGAGTTTGTGTGGGAATTTTGTGACGATAAAAATAAAATGTAAGTGTTGTTGGGTTTGTTTCAATTTTGCATTTCTGCTGTAATTCAAGACTGAATTTTTTTGTAAGGACGCCCTACTGACTTGTGACCAGTGATGACTTTTAGCCTCATGCCACCATGAGGTTGACATTTCTGGTTGTGAGCTAGTTGTCTCTGCAATTACTTGATTTGGTGCCATTAAATTCCTGTCCCCCTCGGAATGAAAAGCAACTACTCGTATTATATTCCAACTTTTCATCTAGCTCCAGCATCAGGTCAAAATTTAACTTTGGTTGTACCCAATCTCTCCACCCATCGGCTATCAACAGCCAATTTTTGTGTCTTCTGGTTGAGACACAGAACAGCGGGGCCAGGACTTCCTCGGTTCCACGTATACTGTTTAGAGTTAAACATTTATCCACAGTTACTTTTCGTTGAAACCAGAAGGCTTACGTTGCCAAAATCTTTTCCCTCCACAACAGGAGCTGCATTTTGTCTTGAAGTTTCAAGGCTTGTGGTCAGTCATTCTGTTTTGTTATTAAGAGTTTGCTGCCTTTCAAACCCTACCATAAACTACCCAGGTGCTTCATTACCATCATACTGTAATTCTCCCTTTTTCTTCATGTCAAGTATCAACTAGAGAAGCAATGTTTGAAGCTTTCTCAAGAATAGCTCTTCCAAAATCTTCACAGTCAACACTGCGCTTCCTTGGATCCTCAGCAATGCATCCGCTAAGATTCCTCCATTTATTGTTAGATTTGCAGCAAGCAGAATTTTTAATACACAGGTTTGCTACGGATGAGAGTGAAAATGTATACACTAAACCTTTGTTCCTGAACATGTGTGTACATCATCACTGGTGGTTTCCCATCACACTTCAACTGCTCGCAGGCAACCAGCTGACATCTTTTCAATTGTGATTCATCATGCCACCGGCCTGCTCTGGCCCATCACAGCGCAGCAACAAGGACGTGATGTGACGCTAACTAAAACATTAAAGAGTGATGAATAATAGAGAAACAAAACAGAGTCCTGTCATGCACTGGTGCATTCACAAACACACACATACAAGTGCAGGCACTCTTGGACACAAAAACGCACACTGTAACAGTACTCGTGCAAAAACTTAGGCCATGCGTTAACTCGTACATAAAACATGGCGAGTTTTGGTTGGGTGGTCCACCTGAGAATGACGAATCGATATATTATTAAATTTCCCTCGAACATCTTTGAGTGTCACATGAACACATGCCAGACACACGCTGTGGCTGACATTTCGATGAAACAATAAAGCCGTGTTCCTCCAGCTGGCATCTGCAAACCCAGTGGGGAGGATAGGTGTCTCATATCAGTTGTTAAGTCTGATTATATGCACAGTACACACACACATACACACACACACACACAGAAGCATCTGCCACACATACGCAGCAAGAACACAGGTGCAAACACGGGCAGAAACAGTAGTGAAACTACACACTGCTACACAGATAGCCCACTTACGCTGGATATCAGCCAATGTTTTCATCTCACGTCTCCTTAAAATTCTCCTGCTGTGTTTCAAAAGCATTTGGAGAGGAAGTGAGTATTTTTAGAAATCAAGTCAATGTGTGTGCATGTTTGTGTTTTCTCTCCCCTCCCTGGTGGATAGATTTGCTTTCACTCCAACTATACATATGGAGAATATGCTCTTAAGTGTACAAACACAGAAAACAGGCACACACGCACTGACGCACCCACACAGAGACGAACACACAAACACAGCAGGACCCAATGCAACCTCTCCATCAAGCCTCACAACAGGGACATGTAACTCTTTAGGCAAGGTCATTCATTCATCATCTAAATCTCTTCCTGAGTCACAGACACACACACAGACACACACACACACACTATACCATGTTGTTATGTGCTGTTATCTTCACCAGCCCTGAGGAGCAGGGCAGCATAGAGAAGCGGCTTTGGTCATTTATTCCCTGATATCCCATCGCATGGGTCAACTTTTTTTAAGACGTTTAGCACAGCGACAGCTGTAGGTGAAGAGTTTGAGAGAAAATCCAGAGAATAAAAGAGAAAGAACACAGAGAGGGGCAGAGACTAACTCATAAGCCAGATATTTTGCCCTGAGGACAGTGATGTCAATTTTAAGCACACCACAGCAGCGACTTGCTGTTTTGTGTCGCAGCTCCTCTCTCGTGGTGCAGCTCTATTCAGGTGTTACTTCACGTAGGATACCATGATCTTAATTTACTGTTAGTGATATTTTTATTTATTCATTCAAATGCAAAATATCTTGATCTGCAGAAAAAGTAACATTTGTAGACGATGGCATTTAGAGCATGCACATAAACTGTGTAGGAGTGATTAGAAATGAAACAGCATGGAAGTTGCATAGCATGACCATAGTAATATAAATTATCCTGGTAACGAGTATTATTGTATTTTGTGTGTGTACAAAATAACTCAAAGATACATTCACAGATTTTTACTAAACTTGGTGGGAATAATACTTGTTATGGTATTGGCAGATGATTGACTTTTGATTTGATGATTAACCAGAGGATTTGTTGAAGGTGAAGGTTAACCAAAAAATTATAAATATCTCTACAAATAATAAGAGAAGTCAGATATAATCTAAAGCTTACATTGATCCGAAAATGATCACACATAGATTAATAGTAAAATTTCCTTCCGAATCCAATTGAACTATAGACACAATCAAAGATATGGTAAAAAGCATGACATCATTATGAAATCAGAAAACTACACTATAATAACACACTGCCATTAACTACAAATAACATTAGAGACACAATCTATAGTTTATATAGATTAAACAATCTTTCCTCATCATATGTTGAAATGAAGTCATGATGAAAAAGCTGAGCTCAGGCACTGGCTCTATTCAAAAACAATATTCAAAAGACCATAGGCATCAGCGTTAGTAGGGACCGCTCTGTGTTCGCGGCACACGTGGAGCAGCCTGATGAGGATGGTTTTCCACTCACGTACACCGCTGGGTGCGCTTGTGTCACGTACACACAACTAGTTTTTATGTGCTCAGGTTTTGTGACTAATTAAATGCCATAGTTGACAGTGAGATGAGCACTAAAAAAGGGCTCAGTGAGAGAATGGGTTTAATTAATGTCTTTAATTGAAAACTAATTACCATTCATTGGAGTGGTACGAGGCTCCCCTTTCTCCCCCGCTCTGCACCATGGAAGGAGAGAAAATTAGATGCACAATAACACAGGTTTAACCAGGATTCCTTCATTGCGATGACAGGATTCGTTAAAGCACTCATCCGTGTCTGTGTGTCATTCAGTCATTTGCTGTTACCTAATATTACAAGTCCCTCAAACAAAAGAGGAGGTACATATTAAATTTTTTTAGGTAATTTATTGGTGTTTATTTCATTATCATAATTACCACTAGAGATTATATATATTGATAGTCATGATTAATAAAGTATCAATTTTGGGAAATAATTTACGCAATTTCAGTTTGATAGCTGCACTTTCTCTTCTCAGGAGAGTGAGAACAGAAGAAGAGCATAGCATGCAGCAAGACCAAAGACTTGATTTGAATGCAGGATATTGAAAAAATGTGGTACACATCTTAAACCTCCATAGACCACGTGATGCAAATTATAATGGTTAAATTGCTTATTGTTATATGTATGTAAATATATTTCAAATATCATGATCACTGTTCAGCACATTAGTCCAAAGCAACAAGGCAATTTACTAATTTATAATCAAACACTGGAGAAGAAGCACTTTTAATGAACAAATTAACAGTGTGATTAGTGACAAGAGGCTTGACATAAGTCTAAGAAGACCATCAAATATTGATATAAAGGAAGTTTAATCTGAATTATTTTATGCCAGCCGATGATAAAGATAATTTAAATTCTACTTAAAGAAAATACGAAATATAAACTTAAAGGGGACATATTATGAAAATTCCACTTTTGTAGTGCTTCTACACGTTAATTTGGGTATCTGGCATGTCTACCGTCCCAAAAACTCTGGAAAAAAACAACTCCCGTGATTTGTTGTGGTTCCTCTCTGTCAGAAATGCTACCCATGAGTGCGTCCTATGGGATTATGGGCTTTTCCGACGTCACACTTGCCATAGCCCCCCCCCGGAGGTGGAGATCTGGCGGAGGAGGAGACCAGGGTAAAGTCCTCAACTCGAGGGGGGGGAGGGGGGGCTTAGCTGGGGAGCTAGCCGAGGGGGGACGCTAACCAGCCAGGGAGCTTGGTGAGAGGCGGAGGAAACAGAGCCTTCATATTGTGCATATGAGATGAGAAAGTGTGCTTTTCGCGTGCCCTCCAGATGCAGCAAAGACAGACGAACCACTATCAACCGATCCTGCTGACTGGCCTGCATATCTCACAAACACAATAAGGACAGAATTTGTTCGGAGAGGAACAAATCAAGTAACACCTAATTTCATTTTTCCAAGGAGAGATGATGGGAGAAGTTGCCACCACCAGTACTTCAGCAGGACCTTAATAAATGGAGAAAGGATTAAAAGAAGTTGGTTGACATATTCAAAAAAGAAAAATAGTCTTTTTTGTTTTTGTTGTCAACTTTTCTCCACAAAACAAATTTTTGTAACACATGGAGTTACTGACTGTCTGATTGGAAAAATGCAAGTGCTGCTCTAAACAGCCATGAAAATCGTCCGGAACACCTGAGCAATATGACGTCATGGAAAGAATTGGCAGTTAGATTAAAACAAGGTACAACCATGGACAAACAAGAGCAAGCCCTCTTAGAGGCAGAGCAGAGTCGGTGGAGAGCAGTGCTGACACGACTGGTTGCTATTGTACATTCTCTGGCTGTGCGAAATACGGCATTTAGAGGAAATACAGAAATACTCCACTCTCCTTCAAATGGAAACTTTTTGAAAGAGGTTGAGCTTATGGCACAGTTTGACCCAGTGATGAAAGACCACATCCACAGGATTAAATGTGAAACATCACACCACAGGTACTTAGGCAAAACCATCCAGAATGAGTTGATTGAATGCATCAGTGGAAAGATTCTCTCAACAATGGTGCAAGAAATAAAGAAATGCAAATACTTTGCCCTCGTTTTAGATTGCACCCCAGATGTAAGCCACATTGAACAGCTGTCAGTAGTTATACGAATTTTGACATTGGAACAAGACCCCCAGGTTAAAGAGCACTTCATGGGATTCCTAGTAGCAGAGGAGTCCACTGGTGAAAGTTTGTCTGCCCTGATTTTGAAGAGGCTGGAGGAGTTGGAGATTGCATTTGATGACTGCAGAGGACAGTCGTATGACAACGGGACAAATATGAGAGGGAAGAACAAGGGAGTACAGGCCAGGCTACTGCAATTGAACCCAAGAGCTTTGTTTGTGCCTTGTGGGGCACATACACTCAATTTGGTAATTTCTGATGCTGCCAAAAGCTCCAAAGATGCCATATCATTTTTTGGTATTGTGCAGAAGCTATACTGCCTGTTTTCTGCCTCTACACAGAGATGGGCCATCCTAAAGAAACATGTAAACCTTTCGCTCAAAATGTGGTCAGAAACCAGATGGGAAAGCAGAGTGAAAGCTGTGGAACCTCTGCGATATGAATCCGCAGCTGTGAGAGAGGCACTGCTTGAGGTGAGAAACCAGGCCAAGGACCCAATCATCAGGATTGAAGCCCAGTCTCTGGCAGAAGAAGTGGGGTCATTCCGCTTTTCACTGTGCACAGTGGTCTGGTATGATGTGTTGAATCAAATTCAGCAGGTGAGCAAACTCTTGCAGTCCCAAACAATGCAACTGGATGTAGCAGTAAGTCTACTGAAAAAGACTGAAAAAGCTCTTGAGTCCTACAGAGCCACAGGCTTTGTGGCTGCACAAACATCAGCCAAGGCCATGTGTGAAGACATGAATGTGGACGCTTGAAGATGTGGAAGACAAGTTTGGCATTCTGTCAAACTTCCAAGACCTGCCACACCAAGAGCTGATGAAGCAAGCAGAGGCACTGGCACACACCTGTAGCTATGGAGGGCAATCTGATTTGGATGGGAAGGAGCTGGCCAAGGAGTTGAAGAATTTACCTGACTTGCCTTCAAAGAGCATGTCAACTCTTGAGTTGTTCAAATTCCTTCAAACCAAGCAGCTCACAGAGATATATCCAAACCTTTGTATTGCTCTGCAGGATCAGTGCAACCCTCCCAATAACAGTAGCTTCAGCCGAGAGGAGTTTTTCTAAATTAAAACTTCTGAAAACATACCTGAGGTCAACCATGGCTCAAGAACGCCTCAGTGGTCTGGCTGTCATCAGCATTAACCATGAAGTTGGTGGTCAGATTCAATACAATGATGTAATGGATGACTTTGCAGCGAGGAAAGCCAGAAGGACTGCACTGTAAAGGCCGGAGCATGCTTCTGCGTTGTCAGGGGCCTGCAAGCACGCAGTTGTAACGCAGGACTCGTTCTCATTCATGGTTTTCCAACCGTTGCGCGTGTTGCCATGCAATTCCCCGCCAGAACACAGGCGGAGTAATGTTTTTTGTCGAAGTCGGCTCTTCTTCGTGTGTGGCACGAAGAAGTGATTTATTTACATCGCCACGGCGGCTCATCAGAGCCTTTTTCTGGCGGAAAAATCCACCGGTCAGTGACGGGTTATACTAGTGGTCATAGTTTCGGATCTCTTCTGCCAAGTGCTCTTCTATTTGGTCCATATTCGTTCTTCTAAATCTTCCGTGGTTTCCGGGCATGAAACGGAAATGCGACTCCGGAAATGATGTAGTTAGCAGACCAATCACAGCCCTTGCGGGCGGGTGACGCTTGCGGGGCTTTGCCGTCTAGTTCGAAAAATTGGCCGACGCACGTAAGGACGTAAGAAGGGCTACGTTAGCACGTAGGGGGCCCGGCAGGGCTCTTGCGCTTCCGGGCCCGTGAAAACGCAGAAGCATGCTCCGGCCTTAACACTTGAAGTGAAGGGAGTGAAATGTATATAGTTCTTTAGACAACGTTCATTTGCACTTTTTATATTATACAATTTATTTGTTTATTTTTAATATTATATTTTGATTATTTAACACTCTTACATTTACATATATTATTGTATTGTTTGTTATTATTATTGTTTGTTTTGATTCTATATTGTTCAACATCATCTCAGTGATTTTGTTCTTTAATTAAAAATTGTTCATTGTTGCGATCTCACAGGGCAAAATACTGTCTGAGAGTTGCAATTCCGTTTTCATGGAAAACCTTTTTTATTTTGGGGGGGGGGCGCCAGGAGTGAAGCTTGCCTAGAGAGCCAAATGTGCTAGGGCCGGCCCTGTCTGTGTGTCTGTCTGTCTGTGTGTCTGTCTGTCTGTGTGCGCTCAGAATATAAGCCCTGTATGAATAAATATACACATACAATTATATACTGTATACACACATCTAATGCATGTATTTAAATAAATGGATACAGAAATATATGTGTAGGACAGTATGCTAAGGGGTGATTTAAGACGTGAAAGTGGATGTGTCTGTGTGTGAGTGACAGGGGGGCGGGGCGGTGAGAGGGGGGGGCGGGGCACTCAAAACAGGTCAATCTGAGAGGGCTGTTTTAGACAGGGTACAAAGGGTGCTGTTTTAAATGATCCTTGTGGTATTTTGACCAAAAAATGTTACAGACATTTCATTAAGACCCCAAGGAACCATATCAACTTGTGGTAAAATGGGCATAATATGTCTCCTTTAAGGGATGCAGATGCATGTGCACTAACTCTGTTAAACTCATAATTACTCATTTATTTGTGTATTTGATCAAATATACCATGAAAGCATAAACACACTATAATTGGTGGAAGAAATGTGTCTCCTATTCCTGTTAAAGCTTCCTTTATTGATAATGCAAACAATCCTCCATACACAAATACCGCTTATAGATAAAACTTACATTCATCTACTAATCAACTGAATAACAGCATTATTTTGTATTGCTTTTTGAAACACTATTTAATTTGACAAGTTAATACATAGAAATTAATTAAAGTTGATTTGAAATGAAATTGGGTTGCGTAACGCCTCTGTACTTTAATGAATTAGTAAAAGGCTTTGGCAGCAATGTCCAAATACTGAATGTGAAATGATGTTCTCCGTGGATTAGATAGATTTGTGTAATCACTCTAAACATGTAAATAAGCTTTAGGTGCTTGTGTCTGTGGGTAAAGGCTCAGAGAGACGTTTGATTTGCAAAATAAGGGTGTATGTGTTGTCGGCCTCGGGCCTAGGGTAGCTTGGCTGATGTTAAATCTGCTGCAAAGCCTGGAAAAGTTGAACGTAGAAACAAATAGGCAGCGAAGTTTAACTTAAACTCAACTTGACTGCAGGATTTATTCAACATAAGGAAATGCAAGATTACGAACTACATTTTAGGTTACTACTTGTTAGTAACACACATTTGCAGAATCAGTCAAACAAAACATTACATACATATGAAAAGTGGATGAAATAATATAAAATGTATTTCATGTATCTTTATGTCACTAAAAAACCAAACCAGACCCATAGTGTGGCAGTGACAAGCTTCACAACTCTTATTTTGTCGTCTTACTACAAAACCACTCAACTCAAAACACTGCGCCAAAGAATCACAACATTCTCTCCTATGCTGGGGCACATGCATGTCGTTTTAAAGAATATTGCCAGAGATGGCATCTTTATGAGACCTATGGTGGGACATCCAACAACAGCCTCATTTGTTGACCTGCACTGCCAACAGAGACCTTGTCCACAAGCTTGCAGTGTCTTGTGTGAAGATTTGCCAGTTGTGGAATCGACCGAGATGGAACTCTTTGACTACATTGTCGACTTTTTGAGAAATAAACAACTGAAGAGTTACAAGGATCAAGGGATGGCTCGCCTGCTTGCCTTTCGTAAACCTCATTGATGAACTGCAAGTGCCACAGAGAGTTGACGGACATTGTCAAGTTCCTGATGAAGATGACAACGATTCACCGTCAGAACAAGTGGTTGGTTTATCACAACCAACATTAGTGGTTACTCATCCGGAAACAGATCTGGTAAAATTGTGTGATCTTACAGCCTTATATGAGGATTTCACAGAAGCAACACACAAATATATATATATGGGGTGTGTAGATTTAAAACATTTACATTTAACTTGTGCCGCAGAGGCAATGATGGCTGGCTCGGTGAAGCCATCGTTAGGATTTACGTTTCCTTCAGCAAGGGATAGGTCTAATGGGATGATGATCGATGTAGGTGACTTGTAGGTTACAACAAAAGAAAACTATGAAATAGATGCAGATGCCCTGATGGAATGAAGAAAGGAAAAGGGTAAGTAGGAAAACTAAATTCATTAGTCAGTGTATGGTAGCCTACTGTTTTGCATTTTTTTAATGAATGATTCAGTTCGAATGGAAAATAAATACACAGTAGTGACAGAGCAGAGAGGACCGGGGAGTTGTGCACTTTACAAATGTAAAGGTCCACTCAGATGCTTGGGATGAGAGTAATTGCTTGTGGTTCTGGTCCGAGGTCTGCATTAATAGCACATTCTGCTTTAATGTGGTATTAAGCAAACGTAGTATCCCCTTGACATTCATTAGTCTATTTTATGCAGTATATATGTCTCTCCCCCTGTGTCCTGTGTTTGTGTTCTTTACAGGTGTTCAGAGAACTTCATTCTATGTAATGTAAGACGGTTTGAGTAATTAAGTAATTTAATTGAGTAAATATGTCAATGAATTTAAAGGGTTACAATACTATAAATACGGAGTAAAATACTCCGTATTTATAGTATTGGAAGTAATCGTAACATTAGCAATTGCCGGGAAAACCCCTGAATCAGGCATCTCTCTTTTTGAAGTCATGTATCAGGAATGTGTGTTTGCATATATTTGCAGGGCTTGGCGAATAATTGAAATTCAATTATGATTATAGTTTCCAGCGATTATGAAAACAAAGTCATCTACATTAAATGATTATAAACCCCGCATTTCGTTTTGCAATGACCAAAGGGTCTCAATTGACTACCTGATTTTATTTGAGATACGGTAAAGTCACAGTCTGTGAGGTCGATCTAACACCAGACATGTACTTGTATATGCTAATACATCTTTCATTTATATTTAAGGAGATTACTGATCGGGCATTTAAATCATTCTATGGACGTATACAGTAACACAGTCTTTTCCTCTTGAACATCAGATTCTTTAGCATAGGTCACCTATCACTGTATCCCTTCACCATCAACTGAGACAGGAGCAGTTCAGATTAATGAGTGGTGTCAAGCCCTGACACGAAACACTATAAAGAGACATTTCATCACTTTACACTGCAGCCTCGATGCCTTTCACAGTTCATCATCTTCACTGAGCAGTCTGATCAAACAGTTCACCCGTGTAAACCGTGATGAGGTAGAAGCCGCACACTGGCTTGCATGGCAAACAGCAGCAATTTCCACATGCATACGTGCGCACAGCAGCCACATACATGGAGACAAGCACACTGAGAGTGATGAGCGCTGTCAAGAGCAGCAAGTGTCATCATGTTTACAAACAAGAGTTAGAGTAAAAACTGAATGTGTTATAATATCATTGCCCATTTACTGAGTGCTGTGAGTAACTAATATCTTTCTACGTGATCACGGAGAAAACAAAGAGCACCTCTAACTTTATCTGGAGGTCCATCACTTTTCCTTCAATAAGGTAGATAAGTGAAAAGAGGTATTTTCCTTCACATGATCACATCGTTTTTTTTATAGGATTTCATTGTCAACAATGATGTTGTGATACGTTCCTGCTCATTCCACATGTACAACTGGATGTCCCAGTTATCCATACAGAGATTGATAGATGTGGGCATATGCTAGAGCCTCCCAGTTGCTTGTGTCATGTTGGGACCGGCAATGAAACTGAACATGGAAATATTGTTCAAATAGTGATATAGCACATTTGGGTATGTTTCCGAATATTAAAAGATTCAGCATTTTGAGTGTGAGATACAGAAAATTGGAAGACCCATGCAGACAGATTCATCGGTGCACACACACAAACACACACATTAGGGGCAGCAGAAGCCGCAGCGGTAACAAGCTTGTTAGGAAGGCAGGTGACAAACGAGGCAGAGCGCATTGTCCTGGCATTAGAGATGAGCAGAGGTGTGAAAATGTCACCACAAATAGCCCCTGTTCACCAAATGTCACCTTTCCAGTCCGATCCGTAACCCCCGCTCCCCCCCCTTCCTCCTGCTTCTTTCTTGCTTCCCTCTATTCTGATCCGCATGTCCTCTTTCCTTACTCACCTCTTGTTTTTTATCATAGACAGTTCTTTTCCTCTCTGTCCTCTTCTGCTACCCTCTCATCCTTAGACATTGCTTTCAGTTTTATGTCCACAAAAGAGCAGAGAGAACAGAATAAAAGAATTTATGTTACTGTGCCCATCTTTACTCATTCCTCATGTTTATTGCCTTATATTCCTTTCTTTTGTCCAGTCCATTGATTTATATATACATATATCCATTCATTTTGTACTACCTATGAGAGTCGTGGTCATTGTGAAAACAGGGTAATTTGAGTTTTTCCCACAACAACTTTATGGACATCTTGCAAACACCCCTCATTTCACCTGTGATATGTGAATTGCATCATAACAAATTATAAACTCCCTCCCCAGGGTTGAATTCTTGGAATTTCCTCAATCTGGTCCCATTTCTCGGGAGATGCAGCTCCAGGATCCCTGGAGTGTTAACATGTGTACACTTATATCTCTGAGTGTGCTTGGGCATTCAAGTGCTAAAGACTGTTGTCTGCCCTGAAACACAGATGCTTTCTCCAAACCTCATTAACGTTACCATGCAACTGTTGAAAATAGAGATACTCTGACCTTTAATTATAACTAGATGAACATTTTCACCTTCAGAGTTTTTCATTCAGATTACTTTTCATGGCAAAGAAAATTCTTCGATCGAGTGAATAAGGCAGAATGTAGACAAACCAGACAAAATGATGCATGGCTTATTCAGGTATTCAGACCTCCATCCCAAGTAACTTGCATTTAGCAGGTAAGTACTGAGTGTAAATATCCTAATGATGCAACTAATATTTCTGCAAAATGGGATGGATTGCAACTAAATGCGCTAATAACTTGTGGTAAGCTCCATAAAGATGGCCAATCACTTTCATATAACAACTCTTACATACAACAGAATATGCCGAAGTACTTCAAAATTTGGGTGGGAGCTAAGATTTTCTTTTTCCCCTTTTCTTTAACATTTGGAGATGTGGCACAGCACTATTTTTGCCAATCAGCCACAGGGGACATTAATGCCTGTGAACAAGAAGAAGGGAATAAAGACTATATGGGAGATACGGTGAAAGGGGGCCCTTGGGAACAGTATTGCTAAGGTCACTGAGAATTGCAAACACAGACAGTTTATATTTTGTTGGTACAGTTTTTTCTGTGAGATTAAGCTCTGGAAATAATCGCACAAGAATTAACTCAGCCCAAACAAATCAGACAACATTAAGATGAACATTAACATTTCTAGCTGCCTCTTAAGTCTCACATAAACTGTTGAAATTACCTAAACCTACACATTGTACTGGCAAAATTATTTTACATTTGCAGGAGGAGGATGAAATGGCAGTTGAGGAGTGATGGGTTTGTCAAGAGTGAGAAAGGTTCATGGGGATGTTTCAGTGAGAGAATGTCAGTCATCTATTGCACAGCCTACATGAAATGTCTTCTCCTCATCTCTCTCCTCTGCATTTTTCTCACATCCCTCTGCAAAAATGAGTCATGACACCAACCACCCCCCTGCAGTGTGTGAGGCCTGTGGCTCACAGGTCATCTGCCAATGTGAGGCACTGATTACTGAATCTCCACATCTCACACTGGGGTGAAGAAAGGGACTGTACTTTTCCATCATCATATCACAGGAAGGCTCATTAAAGGCCAGTTAAGATAGATTTGATTAATGGTAGCATTGAGACCAACCAGTCTTATCATAAGACAGGGAGACCACTTGGATTTGGTGAAATCATAAAAAAAAAAATTGTCCTGTGACTAACCTTAATTGACACAAAGGTACGGGTGTTAACTGCCCAAGGTTACAAAATAAAAAATGGAGTGGACAGAAAGTGAAAATTTGCAAATGTAACACCTACGTGGGAATTTCTGCAACAGTGTTGGGATCATCTTGATGAGCAAGATTTCCATTGTAGAAAAAATGCGACAAAAACTTGGCAGGTGAATGGAGGAAAATTTGGTTCAATTTAACGTTTTATCATCAGACATTTGGACATGGCAAAGTTGGTTGGTCAAAATAGTCAAATTAATCATGGCTCCATTTAGCTGCTTCAGTTTCAGTTTCTGCTTCAGGTCCTGAAAATTTGCCTTCTGGTTTATGCAGTCATGCAGTCATGTCTTACTGGGTTTTTCCTACAAGGAAATGTGAAGGTCCTTGCAGTAAAATCATAGCAGACTGAGATCTTACATGATGTGAATGCTAGTAACAACTGGAAAACTGGAAGTGTTCTAAAACTTTTGTCGACCGGTAGTGTTCATGCTGCAGTCAATTTACATTTACATTTAGATCTAAGTGGTTCATCTCTATTCAAGGTACAAGATTGATGCAATGAGGAAAGTAGGGAAAGTCTTTAAAGCAATCATTACAGGACGGTAATTTATGATTTCCTCCACAAGAGCAGTCAAAAGGGACAGTTTGGGGGTGAAATGCAAAGACCATAGACGGAGTCTGTCTTTTGTGTAATGGAAGAAAGAACCTAATGAATGGACCAAAAAACTAGAATAACTGTTTCTGTGAATGTATGCCTCTGCAAAGCAGTCAAATTGAAATGTATTTATCCATGTCTGTGCAGAATTATAATTTATTACTTAGACCTAAAATATTCACTTTCTTATCATGTGCAGTATGTCGAAAAGATTTTAAAAACTGGGAGAACAGAGGATATATGCAATCACCACAGATTCAAGATGAGGACACAAGATTAGTGTCACCAATTCAGTGCCTGACAAAATATGAATAATGAACATAAAGTCCCCTTCTCTTCCCGAGTCATGGTGTTAAATACTGGACAGATAAACAAAACATTATCGCGTCACTGTGAAGTTGACCTTTTATCTTTTGCACACAAAAAAATTCTGTCACAATAAGGATCGGAATTCTTTGGTATGACCGTAAATGTGTTCTGTGAGATCACGGTGACCCTCATCTATGTCCATCAATATCTAATCAGTTTATCCTTGAGCTCTGGAGAATGTTTGTGCCAAAGTTTTTCTCACTCCTGAGATATTGCATTTATTTGAAAGAGATGGACAGGCACATGGTGCAAATACATAATGCCTATGACCACAGCTGTCAATGGTGCAGAGGTATAAAATAGATAGGGAGTGATAATAAGTCCCTATGTTAATAGTCAAAGCTATTTGTTGGAGTGAACATTGCAGTATTCTGCCATGGGAGTATGTGGGTCTTTATTTATGTCATATAAATAATGCCTTTTAGAATTGCTCTTGCTGCTTTGAACATAGCAGAGTCTTGCATTCAGAATTTCTTTTAGCCATGTTTTACCAGCATATTATGCAGTGCTCTCCAGGGTTATTTGCATGAAGACTTTCAAATTGACTGACGAGTCATTGATTGACAGGATTGGAGCAGACTGACTTCACAGTGTCAACTATTGAAAAGCGGATCGATCGTGTCGATAGCGACCTGAGAGAGCTTGTTTATTGGACCTATTGAGTAGTCTGATGGATTAGAATGTTAAAGCACTGTTTTAATAGGAGCAGAGCCACAAGCAGTTTGCCTACACAGCAAGCATGTGTAGGCAAATCCATGTTCAAAAGATAATAATATTGGTATATTAGACAAACACATGTTTCACGTTCACAACAACTTCTGTAATAATAAAATCTAATTTTATTTTTTTCTGAGCACAATTGCACCAGGGGGTTACATCATAAACTACTCTCGAAACGAGTGAATATGGATTACGTTTTCAATATTTAGTAATTAACCTTTAAGGTGTTTAATATATTTGTGGGAATTTGTATGTGAATCCAAATGATTGGTTAAAGTAAAGAAAATCTTATTCCAAAGGTAACTTTTGGCCTTAAAATTCTATAATTTACAAGTCAGGAGCTTTAACTCAAGCAAAAATACTATCTAAAGAGTAGAAAGAAGAATCCATATAGACACAATGTCTAGGGTTTGAATGAAAGTTTTCTCTGGTTTTCCTGTTTGTCTCCTCAATCAATCATTTAATCTTTCAACACCTGCCAGGGCTCCAGACTGCGACCAATTAATCATACTAGTGTGACTTGGAAAAATGCCTCCTGTTTTTTTAAATCATCATCATATTAGCCATCAAGTGAAATACAAAAATACAAATAAAACCCCACATTTCTGTATTTTTTTACAAATTGTCTATTTATTATCAAAACATTTATCAGTAAAACAGTTAAGATTGGAACAAAATATGATTATGTTGTGTTGCATGTCTTAAGTGCTGCGCCTACGTTTGTGCTGGTGCTTGTAACATTTTCAGTAAGGAGCTCCAGTGCTACTAGTGGAACAAGTTAGTCTGGAGTGTTGCCTGCACTGCATCTAGTTGTGAGTTTGTCCGTGTAACAATACAAGCATGCATGGGTCAGGGTTTTTGGATTGCTACAAGCTATACTGTGGCTAATTCCAGCTTTAGATAAAGTGAATAATTATGGATGCAATCAATAAAGAGTGGAGCAGGGGAGAGGAGCAGAATGGGAGATAAGCCATTGGCTTATTGACTTGTCAAGTGTCGCCATCAACACATAGCCTTTTGAGTGGAAGTGCTTGTGTGTGCACAGGCGCGTGTGGGCTTAAGTGCATGTGTGAGTGTATATAATTACTCTATAGTGTGTCTCTGTATCTCTTTGTCCTGGTCTGACAGCTAATTAGTTGTCCTGTCTCAGGAGTAAACTCAATAAGGGGGAGATGAGGGAATCAGTGGATCCACCTATTTTCATACACAACCCATTACAGTCAAGCACAATGGTTTTATAGGATGCAATGCAGCATTGGCAGAAAACACAAAGTCTGTACTAATGTTGTCTGCATTAGAGCAGCAGTATGCCAGTGTAGCAAGAGCATGATTAACCATGAGCTGGATTCATCCTTTTCAAATTAAGTTTATATACAACTCAATAACAACAGCAAATATATTTTAGAGGAAACTTATTTTGGGACTGGATTTTATTAATAGTAGAGTAGAATTCGTTTTTTACATTAACATCATTCAAATTTGATAATAGACTGTATGTAAAGATGGATGGCACATTTAACTTCCTCCGATCCGGAAATGAAGCAATAATATCCCAAATATGAACGCTGCTAATTTGGACATTTTGGAGGCAGACACTGCACCGTGATTGGTTGATGGAGTCATAGTAGAAAGGTCCCGCCAATACACTTGCTTGTTTTGCCCTGTTTAAAAAGCACCAAAAAAATGATTTAAAGTTGCAGTATGTAGACAGCTAAATACCCCTCACTTCATCCTCCCCTTCCAAACATGAGAGAGAACCTTCATAGAAACTCAAAGGGTGTTTAGTTTGTCCAGTCTGGGCTACCACAAGAAAC
Organism: Limanda limanda; assembly: GCF_963576545.1. Classification (NCBI taxonomy): domain Eukaryota; kingdom Metazoa; phylum Chordata; class Actinopteri; order Pleuronectiformes; family Pleuronectidae; genus Limanda; species Limanda limanda. Next base: position 13,615,233 of record NC_083642.1, read on the forward strand.
ATGGGGACCTCCATAGAGAGAGAGATGTTATTGACATTTAATAAAACCATGACAAACCATAACATCATATAGCTTATTTTTACCATGTATTGCCTAAACCAAAACCACAAACAGGAATCTGAATTCAAACCCTGTTCTGACAATGAACATAAAAGCCAGGCAGCTATTGCATGACATACTAAATATATTTGCTGTTGCAGTTTACATGTATAACAATGTAGACAACATTTGTAAATTAACACTCGAGTATATGTATATTTCTGCTTCCAGAGTTATTTTAAATTATTCCAAAATATCTGATAATAGCCAGGTTTGTAGCTGTCAGCAAGCTTGATGACTCACATATTGCTACATGTGGTCCATGCCCATCAAAGGCAGAGCACAGGATGTCCTTGTGCAACAAATCATGTTCAATTATTAAAATTCCGATTAAATTTCCCAGCCCAGTCACTCTCAAATCATGCATCGTGCCTTCAGTCAATAACAAATGTGACTCGATTTGTTTAGCATTGTAAAAAAGTCCTGTTTGAGAAAGTTGTGGTGCAGTTAGCAAATTGAGGACGGAAATACTGAAGTGAAGGCACGATTTTCACTAAACCTGAGACATCACCTGATGCTATTTTGTATTTCATCAAGACAAATTAATAACGGCTGATGCTGCTGTAATAATACAGACAACATGCAGGTTCATCTTGTGCAGGAGAGTCAACACCGTATGGCATTAGCATAAACAAGCAAACCAATAAAGTCCTGCATATTCCTGAGCCAACCAACCAAAATAATATTGTCACATCATATAGAAAATAAACAGTGACCATATAAGCTGTCAACAGAAAATGATGGTGCTGTCTTAACAGAGTAACTAGTTCCTTGAATAATCTTTTTGAATTCAGCAGCAGGCCATTTGTTGAGCTAAATACGGGTGTGAAAATGGATGGTACAAAACTTTGGTTTTACAAAATAATCACTTTTTTAGTCAGTCCGGTAGATCGCCTCTGCTGGCAGCTGCAACACAGCGGTGTCCATCTGTCTTCCTGCAACAACCAGAAGAGTGAAACTTCATTGAGCAAGAAGTGTGATGTTGCCAGACTCTAAGCAATGACCCCATAACAATTTGTGTGTTTTATTAGTGAAAAAAGGCACGGTAAGTGGACATTTCATTGACTTTTGCAGTTGCCTCATAAGTTATATTTTAGCCACTATCGTCATGTCATGGCTGCCGGCACAGGTGATCTGGTAACATTCATTTACGCACCAAATTCTTGTTAACATAGAAAATGAAAATACTGAAAAACCTCTTTAAGTAATTGGTATTCCAGGAACACTAGACTAAGAGTGGGAGGGTCTAAAACAAAGAGGGAGAGAAACTAAGGTATGTTAACTTTAAGTGCCGTTTAACAGGAAAGAGAAAGAAAAACAAGGAAAACGATGGATGGAACTACATAAAATACTGAGCAAAGCCTTTACACTTTGGCAAACTGTTGTACATTAATAAAGTACAAACGAGATGCAGTGAGGATAAATGCACCAAGGGCGACACTTTATTTTACAATTAGTTACCGAGTTCAGCTTCTTTAACTTCTCTGTAAATACAGGACCATATATGTACAGTGTATGTGCATGTGTATGTGTTTATGTCAGCAAGTTTGCACAAGATTCTTTTACCTCCCTGGAGCTGATTGTACATTTTCTTTATCCATTTTAATCCAACAGGAAATAGTAAGGAACAGCACACCTGCAAGACAGAATCTCCAAAATATGCTTCCCTGAGTTTAGAGGCAATGAGATAGTGGAAAAATGGTTATGCCCTGAGTGTGTAAGTGTCTGATGGATTATCACTGCCTCAGGCACACATACACATGCATGCATTCTCCTGCCTCTAACACACACGCACACACCCACACATACACACAAACGATAAATAGGCTCGAAAGAATGAGCCATGAGAGAGACCCAGGGAGAGATATTAGCTGCATCCCTCCACCCCCTACCTGTCTCATCAAATATGATGTGCCCATATAAAGACAGTCTGCAGCAGCAGGAGAGGACTGTTGAAGCACAGACTTTTTCACTGGCTAAAGTAATGGGCAGGAAGGAGAGACACGTAAGAACAGTAAGAGGGGAAAAAAACTAGACAGGGTGTTGGTGGGAGCAAGAAAGAGTTAGTGAAACATGTGTGCATGAAGAAAAAAAATAAACGATTGAGAGAGGCGATAAAGGCACATGAGGACTTAAGAGAGGTAAAAAAGGGGTATGAGAGATGAGTGAGAGCAGAGCATTCCTAATAGCTGAGGGTAAAACCTGCAATCTACCATTCTGTCTGATCTCAGCCATCCTATGAGTCAAGCCAAGAAGGCTTTGAGATGCTCCATGCACATTAGGATCTACTCATCGTCCACCCACACTCCTCCTCTGACTCATGCCTCTTCCCCATCCTACCCACATTAAAGTGAGCACTTCAAACATGCTGACATCAAGAACATAAGGACTGTCATTTAGGTTCATGTCTGTTCCATTGACACGTACACAACATATGATAACCCTCACAAAAGGCGGATGGCAACACAAAAGAAGCAATCAAAGCAAGTCCTGCGCAAGTGCATCATAACGATTTTGCAAATCCTTGGTATTTCAATCAGAGAATGACATATTTACATCACAATATTTTTTTAAATAACATGTTCCTACAAAATAGAAGTATGAAGCAGTGTGACTTGTTTGTCCTTCTTCCCTCGTTTCTTCTGACCTTCAATGTTTTTTACCTACTTGCACTGAAACGATTCATATTCCTCATTTGTAGACAATTGTTATCATTGTGTCAGTTTTTGTATTTTTGCATCACTGAGATAGTTGGGAATTTCAAAATAAATAACTTAATTAACTTAACTTAACTTAATTTCAAAGTTCGTCACAGAGAATGCAATATTATTAAACTCCGTGTTTAGGTTAACCCTTTGATACACAAGCTATGCAAACATCCTCTAAGGCACAACATGGGTCAAAAATGACCCGTATTGACTTACAATGTTATTTCATGCATGGCTGAGTGTTTCTTTGCTATATTTTTGGAAATCTAATTATTTCATCATTTAATATTCAAAGTATTCATTAAATATCTTGTTTTTAATTACCACAAATCATTATTTTCATTTTATCTTTCATAATTTATGAACTAAAATAGTTTTTGTATTTTTAAATCAAGTTTACACACATGGGTCAAAAATGACCCGATGTAGTTTAAATTGTAAATATCTTTGCAATAAATTTATTTCATCATTCAGAATTTCAGGAATTCCTCAATTAACTTGTTTTTGATCATCACATATTCTTATTTTAATTTGACCTTTTCTACTTTTTTAATAAAAAACATTTTTGTATCACTACCCTTCCTTGGGTCAAAAATGACCCATATTCATTTCACATGTTATTTCATGCATGGCTGTGCTTCTTTGCTATATCTTTTAAAATCTATTCATTTAATCATTTAATATTTCAAAGTATTCATGAAAATATCCTGTTTTTGATTACCACAAATCATTATTTTCATTTTCTCTGTCTTAATCTTTGAACTAAAATAGTTTTTGTAGTACTTCATCACGTTTACACACATGGGTCAAAAATGACCCATGTATGCAAGTGTGAATTTGATGGGATCCTTTGATTTGTAAATGTTTGTAGTTAGGAACATGTTTACTGTAGACAACTTTTCACATGCCACACTTGTCAAAACTACTTGTCAGAACTAAATCATGTTGACCTAGCTATCGTTAGCTAGAATTTACCAAGCTTACATAAGCTAACATTAGCTAGCTAAAAGAGAATATGTTAACAGCTAGCTAATAATATTGGACATATTTATCTTTCCCACCAGTAGAGGGAAATAATGTTCAAATGTTATGTGCTGTTATCTTTTCACAAAATATCAAATATTTTCTTAGGTAAAACAATTGTAAAATAAGACTTACATGAATCAGATGTACAAAAGCAGCCCGTTTAGTTCTGACAAGTAGTTCTGACAAGTGTGGCATGTGAAAAGTTGTCCACAGTAAACATGTTCCTCACTACAAACATTTACAAATCAAAGGTTCCTATCAAATTCACACATGCATACATGGGTCATTTTTGACCCATGTGTGTAAACTTGATGTAGTAATACAAAAAACCTTTTACTTCAAAAATTAAGACAGAGAAAATGAAAATAATGGTTTGTGGTAATCAAAAACAAGATATTTTAATTAATACTTTGCAAAAAGAAATTATTAAATAAATAGATTTTAAAAGATATAGCAAAGAAGCACAGCCATGCATGAAATTACATGTGAAATGAATACGGGTCATTTTTGACCCATGTTGTGCCTTAGAAGCGTAGTGATACAAAAATGTTTTTTATTAAAAAAGTAAATAAGGACAAATAAAAATAAGAATGTGTAATGATCAAAAACAAGTTAGTTGAGGAATTCTGAATGATGAAATAGATTTATTGCAAAGATATTTACAATTAAAACTCCATCGGGTCACTTTTGACCCATGTTGTGTATCAAAGGGCTTTAAAAAGATATCAAATTATTTCAGCTCAGAATTACAAAAAGCCTCTTAGAGAAAGCTATGTTTAGACGTTAATACCCCAAAATGTCCAGTAAAATGGGTCCAGTCATCCTAAGAGTTTGCCTTTCAATTATGAAGAAGCAGAAGATGCTGTCCAGTGGTTTTGTTTACAGCACGTGGACACTGGTGTTGACCCTTAACTTGTTGGACTCTCACATACAGTTCCCCTGGAACTATTCTGTAGAATGTCAGGAAGTAAGTGCATATCTGGAAGCAGCCAATGTATTCAATGTCTCCAGTATATCAGAGGTATGAATGGAATTTCCCATTTCAATAATATGCACCTCCTTGCAAGCAACAGGAGTTTCTTAGGGTAAACATTGACATTGTCTGGGGAAGTAAGCTAATGTTGACTCATAGGAAAATACAGAAATGTGATAACATCTGGAAAGTGACATTCTTAAATAACGTTTACACATAAATCTGTTGGGGACAGCTGTGTTTTATAGAAATGGTCGTGTGAAGCCTGTTGAGGCTCCAGAGGGAACTGTGAGTTGATTTGCACCTGAATAATAAAATCTTAAAATTAAGAACAAATAGGTAGTTGAAAAGAAATGCACTGACCAGACCTCTGTAGCTCTCTCCCCATCTCATGCTTGAAGCTAGTGGCTTGAGGCTATTCGCCCCTACTGCCCTAACACACCAAAACCTCAGACTGAACAGTCAGCATCATTAATTTGCTCATTCATTCCCTGGCTGCTTTGCCGTGTTCAGTCACTGTCTTGTTATTTTGGATCCTGTTACCTCCACCTGTCCTGATGTAACCCCAGTCCCGTTTGCATTTCCTGTCACCTTATTCCCCTTCGTCCACCTACTCACCTATTCCCCATTCTCTCATTAGTTCTATGTGTATATAGCCCTCAACTTCAGCTTCATCTCTGCCACATTGTCTATCATATTTCTCTCAGTGGCTTTCCTCCCTTTTTGTACCAGCCTGCTCATTTTTTGACTTCCTTCATGTTTTTGGCCTTTGCCTTTTGCCTTCTTCCTTTTTGCCTGTCTGCCTCTTTCCAATCACTGCCTGCCTACTGACTTAACCGAAGCCCTCGCCTGCTCTTGTCTGCATTACATTTTTTAAAAAGGTGAAATGTTCTTATATTTCATCTCTGTGAATCGTGCATTTGATTGCCGTTTGTTCTGAGTTGTGACAAATATTGGTGCCAGGTTTTGACAAGTGAGACAAATTTGTGAAATGAAGAAAAAACAATATCTCTTGGTTCTGCTGCATCAATTTTATTTTTTTCTTTACACTGACTATTGTGAGTCAGACAATGTTACAATGATAAGCAGCTAAATCAGAGCAGTTTCTTCTAGCGACAGATTCAATCTTGTAGGCTTATTTGCTTCTTTCAGAGAGATACATGAGAAGATTGTCAACACTGTCTGTGGACTAAATATGAAGGCCAGTCCACAACTTCACTCAAAAACAAAATGAGTAAGGAGTAAACAGGTAGCCTCAGTCTGGCTGAAAGTAGCAAAATGCATGCACCCCCCTTGTTTTAACTCTCCGCTCCGACGCTTTAGGTCCAGGAATCAATATTTAAACCCACGTAACATTTTGTTGACCATGTTGTTCAACTGCTTACTACTGAAGCAATATAAGTTGGATTTAGCTTCCTTACATCTTCAGCATTTTCCTGAAGCACCACAGAATTGAGGTCGGATAACATGATTTCTATGAAAACCCTGTAGAGAAACTAAGAAAATATATCAATCTGATACCAATCCAACATATGTGAATGTGTTTCCTCTCCTCCCTAAAAATATTATTTTACTGGTCTTCACAGCTCCTTAACAGTTACATTGACATAACACTGGTTGCCGGGCCATTTTCGTACAAAACAAGGGAAAAACATGCTTATATAATTTTTTCCCATTATTTTGACCGATAACCTGAACACATAACACATACCTTAGCCTGAAGAACTGCTTTTACTTGCGGATGTAACCTGAGGCAGTTTAGACCCTCCTCGTACCAAGTGAAGCATTATGAGTGCTTATAGGGAATGGGGTATTCTGACCTGCACGGGGAAAAGAAGTGTTATGAATTGTGTCCTTGTTCCTCTGATGTGGAGGGCAATGTATTTACATGGATGGTTAACCCAAATAATACTGACTCCTCATATTTTCAAATGAAGATTAAATCGATGTTTTTCCGGAAATAATGATGCTGACCAGCCACCGCTCCATCCCAACTCCCACTCCTATTATGGTAAATATATCCCTTATACAGCATTTGTCCCACAGCACCGACAACATCCCTGTTCCATCACGGTTTTCTGTACAGATATGGCAAAACAGGAAAATTTGTGTAGTCTTTAAAGTGCTGAGCAGAGTATTTACTACATCTATTCTTCACATATCAGTGAACAGCTTCAATTACTCTGAAACAGTCTTGTAGCAAAAAGCACACACCACAGCACAGCCCTGTTTGAGTGTCTCTCACTTTTTCTCTCTCTCAGTCCACCTAATGTGAACGCGGTCGACAGTCAGCAAGTTGAACACCGAAACCTTTAATTCTCCAGCACCAACACTTTGCTTCAGTATTTCATGTTTTGACTGAGCATGACCATACGGTAGGCAGGGAGCTGGAAATGTATGGCTTTTCCATTATAGATAAGAGCCACAGAGAGACAGAGAGAAGCAGCATAGTGCATGTCCTTGATTTAGCGGCATTGATCCCTATCTGCTCTCTAGCCTCTTTCATTTGCTATGTGTAAAAGTGTAAAAGTGTGTGTGTGTGTGTGTGTGTGTGTGTGTGTGTGTGTGTGTGTGTGTGTGTGTGTTTGGGGGTGGGGGCCCGATGGCTATGCAGAGCTCAGGCAGAGATAAGGTTATCAGAACACACCTAACTGATATGATTGGCAAGGTGACAGGAGAGGCCACTGTGGACCCTAAGGGGGCTACTTACCACACACACACGCACACACACACACACACACACACACACACACTGACAGTAACACACACGGTGACTGACCTTAAAATAAGTTTAATCTTTTGTTTATCCCCGTCACAAATGGAGGCAATATCTGCATGAAAGACCACAGAGACGTCCAACAGCCATTGCAGACTTCAAAAGATGCGTATTATTTTCAGCTATTGAACAATCGCTTTTGATAACAACAGTTCCAAGAGGGAGAGAGGCAGAAGGGGTGTGTGAGGGTGTAGGAAACAAGGAAATAATGAAAAAGCGACGGGGAAAGGATAAAAAACGTAGGTCGGAAAAGCAGGGGTGCTTCTGAATCTCTGAGATAGCTAAACCCGAGTAGCAAACAGAGTCGTGCAGGCAGACAGTGCCACAGAAAGATGAATCTGTAAAGCAACACTGGGAGGAGACATACAGGGAAACCAACAAGATGGAGGAAGAGATACGGAGAGTGAGGGAGGAAGGGATGGACACGCCAAAGATACTGTACTTGACTGACTCCAAGACTTATGGGCATACACTATCAGAGGCAGTGAGACACTGGACACTCACACAGACACACACACACATAACTACCTCCCCACTGAGTTTCTTGCTGCATGATTCTCAAGTTGAATTGAAAGCAATGTGTTTACAGTTGGAGAAGTGGAAGAACAATAGGGAGAAGGAAAAAGAGAAGATAATAAGACACACACTCGAGCTGGAAAGATTCTCAAACCAAAATCGCAGTTCAGAAGTCAATGGTTTTAGGTTTGCGATACGCAAAGACGGAACCACAACACATCTCCCTGGTAAATCTTCCACTCTGACTCCATCACAGCCCTTGCCCCAAAACCCAGCGTAAGCTGAACCAGGACTATTTTCAGAGCAATGTTTCTGGAGGTCGGAGAGGATCGTCTGTTGTACCTTCATAAAGTCACCGCTCAGGAGACAACACTTCGTCTCTGAACTTGGAGTCAGGAGGAAATCATTCCTTACGGAGTTTCCGGCCAGCTTATGCCGGATTGACTGACCGACTTGACCAACGACAGTACCATGAGTTCACTGTACATATTGTATATGTGAATGCTGTTTGTATTGGCCCCTTCTCTTTCTGATTACTTTCCTGAATTGTTGGTTTAAGAAGATCCGCAGTAAACCCGGAACAGGTCATTTTTGTTGTACCTATTTTTCGTTGTTTGAACTGACTGAACTTTGTCGGGCTTGTGGGTGAGACTGAAACAGACTTTGTAAATATACAGATTGAACTCTGGATATTGAGACTGTGACAGACACCCGAACACCCTCACCTCTTTCCTATTCTTTGATTATTTTGTATTATTTTATACTTTCATGTATAGTCAAGTCCAACCTGTTCTTTAGTGTAACTCTTTTTACTGTTCCAAATGTTGGTATTCAAAGACCACAGCATTTTCTGCCTGCTATTACGTACGCACCCACCACACTCCCCCCTCTAAAAAATGTATTAATAAAAAAACCTATCTATGAAGCGAACCGCTGTTGAAAAACCGAGATATGATTAGGCGTATCGTTACAGTCCCAACACACAAATTACAATTGTCAGTTGTGCAGGAAAAAAATGAAATGAAATAAGAACATTGTTCTGTTCCCACCACACTATCAGTACCATATTTCCTATCACTATCTGAATCACATTTCCACCCCCCCCCCCCCCCCCTTTTATCCCTGCTGTGGTCTGCACTGCTGGTAAAACACATCGCTGATAAATGTCCCCACATATTCATCCCATCACTTTATCAGCATGCACATGAAAAATGAGTTGTGCAGGGCCAGGAGGAGAGGCGGGAGCTGAAAGGAAATAAGGGATATGAGTATTAGATGACTGGAAAGGTGCATACAACAGAGGATGAAGGAGGAAGAGAATAGTGCGAAAATGAGGAAGGGCAAACAGCAGGAAGGCGAATGAGCGAGGGATGAATGCGAGCAACTGAAAGGATGGTGATGAGATAGATGCATAAAGCAAGGGAGGGTCAGGCTGATACAGCGAGGGCATTGAGATGAAGGAATAGACGGAGGAAGAAGGATAGATTAGTAACGGGAGTGACAGAGGGCGGAGGGGTGGAGGGAGAGATATATGGAACATACTTGAGCGGACCCAGAGGAACGGATGAATGTGTTTGATGCATGATAGGAGCCCGTCCAATCCGACAACCAATCACAGACTTTGGTCTAAATGGGACAACCAATCATTGGCTGTCATCATCCTTACCCATTTCATATAAGACTCTGCACAGTGTGTTTTTCCACAGAAAATCACAAGCTCCCATATTTGTGTGCATTTTCACATGTGTATATTGTACATGTATGTGTGGGTTTGTGCCTATGGATGGCTGCACTATGAAAACCAATACATCTGTCTTACATTATCCATATATGTGAGACTGCTGGTCTGGCAGTGAGTGGATCTCCTCTATTGCTCTATTATAGCGACAGAGAGAAGCGCTGAACAGGCAAAATATAGCAGCAGATTGTTCAACTAAGGTTTGTATTGTGCTGGATAATACGACTGCAATCCAAGCCAAGTGCCCTGAAGCTTGAGAGAGGGTGCTTTGATGTGCACACTGAAAAATGTCCATCATAACAACTAATTCAATCTATCCAGTGTTGAGTCCAACACAAAGGTTGAGATATTTCTCTTGTGCTGAACGCAGGCCTGCTTAACGTTGGTAATCGGGATCTTTTATTTCTCAATAATGATCATTTATTTAAATCTCTTTTCCCACACAAGGTGCATTCAATGACCACATCTTTCAGATTTTCCATACTGTTTCCACAGTTCCAATAACCCTCAACTGTTTTACGGTGTTTATATTATACTTGTTTTATTTAGTGTCTCTTCTCCTTCCACCTGAATCCTTAAACTAATGGATGAATTATCCTGTCCTGATGGATGTGGGAAGTTTATGACCAGCAGCCCCATGATCAGAGTGATCAGATCTCCCTCTCAGACACAATTAAAGCTAGATGTCTCGACATATCTGTGGAAACATAACCGGCGATTGCTCAGGCTCGCTGTTGTATAGAAAGAGAGGACATTATGATTGATATGGTAGAGAATATGAGACCAAATGCAGAGAGATAAGGTTGAGTGGTCTGCTTGGTTTACCTGAGCTAACAGGCTCATCCATGTCACTGAACACACCAGAGACTGTGGAGAAGTTTTCAGTCACATATCGAATTAATAATATGGCTTAGTGCACATCAAGTCCCTTGACTTCTCTCAGTGTCAAAACCGATAAATATATAACAAATATGAGCACTGTTTACAACAGCAGTTTGTGGAGATTTAATCGTATCTAAACTGTCATATAATTACACATCTGTACTGAGTAATTCCCTGTGATTCCTTAACAGGCTAAAATCAAGGTGGTAATGGTAATTGTTGTTATACGATACGGTCTGATAACCTACCTCTTGTTAAGTTCGTTGACAACCGTTACAATCCTGAAGCGACAACACCGTTAGCCGGTTAGCAACAGTGGGTAGCATGTACCCTAGCTCCTTAGCCTGAGCTAACCAGGTTGAGCTCTGTGGGCGGGGTTTATTTGTCAGTCTTCACTTAGCCCGACACATGCTCCGCCTCTTTGCCCATTTTGAACTAGGTGCAGCCAGGCAATGGCAAGATGGCGCCGGATGAAATCTCACTGTGAGCCTCATATTCACTCTTCAGAAACCAAAGAGTGACAGACACTACATCCATCTTTATATACAGTCTACGATCATACTGCAGCATTTATCTTTCCTTTCACTGAGACACACTGGAAGGTAACACAATCCTAACAATAAAACACAGGCTTGATCACAGAGCGCATACATCTGTCAGGGGATGAAGTCCAATCTCACGATGTTAAGAAAGAGAATAGAATCCTTGTTCTTCAAATTCATCCAGAGCCACTCAGGGAAATCAGTTAGGCAGTTTTTGAGTAATCCTGCAGACAGTTAGACAATAAACGGCAAATGAAAACATAACCTCGTTGGTGGAGGTAATTAGTGCCCTTTTATGTATTATAATTAAATCCATGTTTGTATGAAATAAACAATGGAATAAAAGGTTATAGGTCAGTATGTTAAATGTTTAATTGTTGGAAGACAAATCGCAATGTTCTGGCAATCATCTAATAAAAAATATTTCTTAGCTACATGACAGATAAAAAGAGCTGTGTTAAGAGTTTAGAAGGAATAAAGTGTGGAGAAATAAGTGATACCAACTGTGAAAAGAAAAGGGAAAGAACTGTAAGTGTCAAAGAGGTCTTTGCTTTTCATTCTCTCCAAGTTCAGCTCTCTTTGTAACTTCTACCTGAATCCCTAGGGCTTGGATTTAGTTTAACCTTCAGATATCGACCTCATTTTACTCTTTACTCTTCACTTTCCGCCATATCGGTATAACTTACTGCCAATGATTTAAATTGGAATACTTCCACTCAGGGCCGGGTCTAGGCAGGGGCAAGAGGGGGCCTGGCCCCCTCAAACTAAATGTTGTGCCCCCTCAAACTAAATCCCAATTTATAATAATAATAATATAATAAAGCACAATGCCCCCTCAAGATTTGTGGCTGCCCCCTCATACATGCCTGTCTAGACCCGGCCCTGCTTCCACTAGCAAACTGGCTGAATACATTTATTGTTTTCCCAGGTTGTCAGAGTATCAGTGTTATTACATCCACCAAGAAGGTTATGTTTTCCTCAGTTTGTTTGACTGTTAGTAGGATTACTAGATGGATTACCACAAAATGTTATAAAAAAAATGTAATGGATTTTCAAATTACTGCTTGTGCTTTTGACCCCTTCATTGTGATATGGTCCTTGTCCAGTGTATCAGATGATCTCAAAACGATGGCAAAGTATATATAATTGTATGTTTTTGATATAAATATTAAAGTGGTTTTATGATTGATGTGTCTTACTACCCAATGAATTATGTATTTACCTTTCTTTAAGAATTCATAAGTATATGCAATATTGAATCGCTTAATAGAAAAATGTTCGTGCACACATTGAAACAATAATATCAGGATGATATGAGCATAAAATAATTATTAACATCCTGTCACTTTTCACACGCAAAACGGCAGTTTAAAAAAATCCTGTGTGTGTGCGCATGTGAGAGAGAGATAGAGAGAGAGAGAGAGAGACGGAGAGAAAATGACAGAGCGAGTGAGATAGAGAGTGAGTGAGAAAGAGAGACATCGTATGACACAGTATTCATGGGAGGTGTGAAGGTCAAAGCATCAGGATGTGCTGTAATTGTGGGAGACGTTTTAATTAAAACGTTTTGAGAAGGTTTTCATGAGGTTACAGCCTGTGGGGTGCAGAGTGATCCTACTGTCACATGAACGTAAGTTATGACCATAACTATGGATCTATGAGACCGACCGATGACCGTCACCACGGTCTTAACACGAATGATGTCCTCATCTCCCTATCCTCGAGACCAAATATCAACAATGTCACGTGAGTGACCTTAAGGGGGCTGGGCTCACCGCCCATAAAGCTCCCCGGTGAGCGCGGCCGCCTCCTCCTTGTCTGAACGCCTCAGCCCGTTCTGAGTGACAAAAGAGGGTGACGGTCATCGGTCGGTCTCATAGATCCATAGTTATGGTCATAACTTACGATCTATTTCGACCTCCCTCAGACCGTCACCACGGTCTTAACACGGATGACTAGTATCATCAGGGTCGCGAAGAACGGAGGACTCTATCGCCTCACATCCTCGCCCAGCAGCTGAGAGCAGCACTGCGGAAGCCAATGGTGTGGGGGAAGCCACATTGACCCTGTAGAATCTAGAGAATGTGCAGGGGGCACTCCATGTTGCTGCTGCACATATTTCTGAAAGAGGGAACCCCTTTAAAGCAGCCCAGGAAGTGGCCATACTCCTGGTGGAATGAGCTACCAAGGAATCTGGGACTGGTATGTTCTGTCCAGAATAGGGCTCAGCGATAGTATTAACGATCCAATGGGACAAACACTGTTTAGACACAGGGTGGCCGACTTTTTTACCCCCAAAACAGACAAATAACTGAGAGTATGAGCCCCTCAGAGACTTTGTGCGTGCAATATAAGCCTTCAGTGCCCTTACTGGGCACAACATAGGCAGGTCGGCTTCCTCCTGTAGTAGAGCCGGATCAGGTTGAAAAGTGCTGATCTCGATCACCTGATATACCGTCTGATGGTTTATGACCTTAGGCAAAAACGAGGGGTTTGGCCAGAGAGACACACCTGAGTCACCTGCCCTCCATCTTAGACAATCGTCACTTATAGACAGAGCATGCAATTCACTCACCCTTTTGGCAGAGCATATAGCCAGGAGGAAAGCTGTTTTGTAAGATAGAGACTTAAGGCTGGATTGCCCTATGGGTTCAAAGGGAGACTGCATCAGGGACCGTAATACCAAGGGGAGTTGCCATGATGGAGCCCTGGGAGCCCTGCTTGGTCGCAGGCGGTGTGCTCCCTTAATGAACTGAGACACTAGAGGGTGTCTACCAACTGTAACATCTCCCACTGTCTCATGGAAGAAAGAGATTGCGGCAGTGTATACCTTAATGGTGCTAGGTGCCCTGTTAGAGTCCAAAAGTGACTGAAGGAAACGGAGAATCAGCTCAATAGGACAAGCGGCTGGATTTTCCTGTCTGTTGCGACACCATGTAGAAAACACACTCCATTTATGGCCATAGTTAGCCCGAGTGGAGGGAGCCCGGGCATTGTCTATGGTCCTCAGGACAGCCTCATCTAACCTTTGAGAGAGGTACTGAGAAGGGGCCAAGCCCAAAGCTGCAGGATGTCTGATCTGGGGTGCCATATCTGAGCTTCTGCCTGTGAGAGGAGGTCTGCCCTGACTGGCAAGGCCCATGGTTGACCGTGAACCAGGCGAAGGAGCGTTGGGAACCAATGCCTCCCTGGCCACCTGGGGGCTATTAACAGCACCTCGTAGTGGCCCGAGGCAACCCGGTTGAGTACCTGGGGAATCAGAGGGAATGGAGGAAAAGCGTACAACAACCCTTCCGGCCATTCTTGAGAGTGCATCTAGGCCTAGGGGACCTCCCTGGTTTTCCAGAGAGAACCACATCCTGCAGTGGGTTGTCTCTGCTGATGCGAATAGATCGGCCTGAGCCGTGCCAAACCGACTCCATAGGAGGGATACAACCTCTGGATGAAGTCTCCATTCTCCTGGGAGAGGACCAGTCCTGGACAAGAGGTCTGCTGCTCGATTTACAATCCCTGGGATAAAGATTGCTTTGAGTGAAGCCAGATGCTGAAAAGCCCAAAACAGAAGTTTCTGTGCCACCTGGAGGCAACGCAGGGACCTTGTGCCTCCCTGGTGATTTATATGATACACAGTTGAAGTGCTGTCTGTCCTTATCAAGACATGCCTGCCCTGGATGGAGGAAAGGAGAGCCTTCAGAGCAAGGTGAACCGCTCTCAACTCCAGAACATTGATGTGTTCGCCACCCCAAGGGGGTATCCACGGGCCACGCACCATTCTGCCTTCCCAGACTGCTCCCCAACCTGTGAGGGAAGCATCTGTCGTCACCACTGTCCTCCTCGAGGGAATGTTCCCAAGGGGGACTCCTTGGAGCAAGAGCACCCGGTCTGCCCATGGGCGTAAGGCTTGGAGACATGTGCGTGTCACACGAAGTTTCACGTGTCTGTCCAGCTTCGGGTTGAGCTTGAAGGCATTCAGCCACCTCTGAATTGGCCTGGCCCTGAGGAGGCCCAGAGGAACAACAGCTGCTGCGGCTGAAATCATCCCCAGCATCCTCTGAAAGCTGATAAATTGTAGCTGCCTGCCGAGACGGAATCGTTTCCGGAAGACTAGAATCTTCCTCACCCTCTGAGAAGTGAGGGATGCAGACATTGTAAGGGAATTCAAGCAAAGTCCCAGAAAAATCACCTGCTGCCTTGGCTCGAGGTTGCTTTTCGTCACATTTACCTTGAAACCCAAGGACCGTACATGCGACAACACCCTCTGGGTATCCTCTACAACTTGGCCAAGAGATGGAGCACAAATCAGCCAGTCGTCCAGGTAGGGAAGGATTTTTACTCCTGACAACTGGAGAGGAGACAAGGCCGCCCCAACCACTCTGGTGAACACCCTTGGTGAGAGGGAAAGGCCAAATGGCAGGACCTTGAACTGATAGGCTTGCCCCTGGAATGCAAACCGAAGAAAAGGTCTGTGGTTTGGACAGATGGGCACATGGAAGTACGCGTCTTCCAGGTCTATCGAGGTGAACCACTCTCCTCTTTCGATAGATTCTAAGATCTGACCCGTGGTCAGCATCTTGAAAGGAAGTACCTTTATGAAGGCGTTTAATCGCCTTAGGTCCAAGATGGGACGTATTCCGCCATCTTTTTTCGGCACGAGGAAATACGTGGAGTAGAAGCCAGTGAGCTGTTCGTCTGGATCTACTTTCATAATTGCATCCTTCTGCAGAAGGGTTAAAATTTCCTGTCCCGGGATTTGAGCCTGGACTGGGTCCGTGACAATCGTCATGCGGATCCTGGAGTAAGGGGGGGGGCCGCCGCCGAAACTGAATTCTGTACCCCTTTGATACTGTAGCAAGCACCCATGGGTCTGACACAGTTTCTTCCCAGCTGTCCAGGCATAGCCGAGAATGAAGTTCGGCGGGTGTCCCCCCACCCCTAGGCTGTACCGCCCCGAGGTCCTTGACCTCTGGGGGGGCGCCTCCTCTGGGGAGCACCTCTAGTCGAAAAACGGGGATAGAACCCACGTCGACTTTGTGAAGGCTGTTTGGAGTCACCAGAGGCTGTGAATCCTGTAGCCTGTCGCCTGTCATTCACCCATGGCTCCTTACGGGCCCAGGATGATGATCGGTGGGGAGGCTGGGAGCCCCTAAGTTTATACCTGGTAGACGCAGCCCCTCTGAAAGTGCGCTGTACTGACTCTCTGGTACGCCGAGACTGTTCAGCCTTATCTAACACACCCTGGGAGTCAGGATGAAAAACATGTGCCGGCACGACTGGCATATTGGTCAGTTCTTTCCTGATATTCTCGGGAAGAGTTGTCTGTGCCAACCAGATCTGCCTCCGAGCTACCATGGCAGATGACATAGCTGCACCAATGTCCCTTGTTAACTGGGAATGAGTGACCAGGGCAGAGTCTATCAGGCCATGGTGTCCTGGTCCTCTGGGTTGGCTGTTCTCCTAAGAGCTGCCAATAAAATGGCGAGTGCATTGCCCGAGCGGGCTGCTCGTGTGGCTGCATTATAAGTCCGAGACACCAGTCGGTCTGACTTATCACACTCTTTCAGGGGACAGCGTGGATTGGTGGTTACCCGCTCTGGACCCAGAGATGTTAAGGCTGCCATCTCCCGCTCAACTGGAGGCATATCCCCCATACCTGTTTCAGGAGCATACTGATTCTTAGTCAGTCTCCGGCAACCTGCATTGAACTGAGGTGCCCCACTTGGGATGTTCCATGCAAATAGTCACCAGCCACAGGTACAGTAACTGATTGCTGGGTCTGAGTGATGCCGGCCCAAATCCCATCCATTGGAGCAGGAGCCTCAGTTGGAACATTGAGCCCCACAATTTTTGCCGCACTTGAAACCCTTGAGATGACGTCCATGGGTGAAGGCTCACTTTCACCCATGTTGCTGAGGTTGGACGCCCCCTCACATTGTGTGGATTTAGGCTGTTTTAGCCCAGCAGCACCCTCAGACTGCCTATCACTTTCAAAAAGGGAATTTTGAGCATAGAGAGAGAGAATGTCAGGGTGAACCACATTCTCCTCCTGATAGGAGGGTAACCTGTCCGGGGAGGAGTGCCCATGCCTCGATGCCCTAGCTGTTGTGGCCGGGTACTGGGCCTCAACTCTACCCAACCTGTCTGACAGACCACGTATGGCCGCTAGGATTTGCAGCTGAGTGTCATCATGCTGACCAGCTGGGTTCTGTGAAGGTTTTGGAGCCTGTGTCTCGCTTGAGTCCCGCCTGCGAACAGGGGTGTGCTCATGCCCACGTTTTCGGGGGGCTTTCCTTGAGGTGTGTCCCCTTTCATTTAGTTTGGCTGGTAGAGGCTGCACGGCCCCAGCACGAACAGACTGCTCCACCCATCTGGCTCTTTTAACACGCTCCTCCACAGGCAGTTCCACTGCTGCCACACAGGGGTTCTCAATATCATCCAATAAATGTGCCATGCCCAAACAAGTCGGGCATTCACGGTGGCCATCTCGGGGATCCATGATACCCCGGCAGTAATGGCACAAATGTGAGGACATTTCTGTGTTACTTTTGTGATTTAAGAATAAATATATAAACAATAGCGCCCAGCAGCTACGGATAGCTGGTAAAGGGGATCTTATAAACATGCTAATCACAGCTGGCCAATATCACATAAAACGAAGGAAGGGGTGAAATAACTAATTCACCTGAAAATGCCCACTGTATGCCTGCAATGGCAGAAAACAAGGGGGGTGGGGGGGTGGAGAGAGAACAACATCCCAGCCACTGCGAACAGGGCTTTAAGGGAAACAAAATAGCACCTACAAAGGGTGATAACCAATAACCAACTGTATTTTATACAGGGAACACAGGCAAACAATCCCAGCTGCTGCGCACAGAGGCGAAAAGGGGACACTACCTGGCCTCAAACACGGTTTATTTATTCATTTTTGAAAGGCAAATAAACGTGAAAAGGTTGGCTTTAACTCACCTCCACTCATTGTGCGTGAACGCACGAGGGGGAGTTGGAGAAACCCCACTCCCTGCGGACAGCGAGTTACGGGGTGCCTTTTTCAAGGGGGGTGGGGGGGTGGAGAGAGAACAACATCCCAGCCACTGCGAAAAGGGCTTTAAGGGAAACAAAATAGCACCTACAAAGGGTGATAACCAATAACCAACTGTATTTTATACAGGGAACACAGGCAAACAATCCCACCTGCTGCGCACAGAGGTGAAAAGGGGAAACTACCTGGCCTCAAACACGGTTTATTTATTCATTTTTGAAAGGCAAATAAACGTGAACAGGTTGGCTTTAACTCACCTCCACTCACTGTGCGCGAACGCACGAGGGGGAGTTGGAGAAACCCCACTCCCTGCGGACAGCGAGTTACTGGGTGAGGAGGGGGGGGGCACCCCCGATCCAAATCAGTTTTAAGGGATAGATTATTTATTGATTAAGCTTCCCAACTTTTCTACTCACTCCTGTAAGAGAACAAACTCTGTATGGACACAAACAGCACGAGATAAACAATACTTACCCAAAGCTGTGAACATGAGTAGTTAGTGCCAGGTGCAGCTAATTAAGCTGCCTGAAACAAAGAGCAGAGCTTAACACATGCAGTGTAGCCCTCTGCCTCACTTTTAGAGAAGGGGAAAACCACAAACAATCCTCAGGGACACAAGGCGCCTGCACAAAAGTGTCGGATTGATAAAAGTGGAGTCCCAAAATATCTTACTTACCTGTCGGTCTCGGATGAGGCGAGTGAAGAAAAGAGGAGGCGGCCGCGCTCACCGGGGAGCTTTATGGGCGGTGAGCCCAGCCCCCTTAAGGTCACTCACGTGACATTGTTGATATTTGGTCTCGAGGATAGGGAGATGAGGACATCATTCGTGTTAAGACCGTGGTGACGGTCTGAGGGAGGTCGAAATAGATCTCACACAGACTGACATGTGTATGTGTGTGTGCATGTGTGTGTGTGTGTGTGTGTGTGCCTGTACTTGTGTTCCTATCCAAAAGTGGACCTCCCAGTCATTACACGGTGGGTGAGGGACTTTAAAATACAAGTTGCCTGGGGATTACCCTCAGTACATCTGGATGATACGGTTACTCCTTTGCCTTTAACTTTGGTCACCATAACTTTTTCATTTGCAAAGCACTCAACGGGAAGAGTCAAAAAAAGAGTGAAATAGTCCTTAACTAAACAGCTCAGTGTGTTAGAAGACTAAATTTTAAGGAGGCTCAGTGAATTCTAAAGCTCCACACTCAGAGTGAAGACTCAAAAGCTCTACAACCCATGTGCCTGATCAAATGTTCAGGTTGTTAGGTAAGGTGGAAATATTATTACATTTTCCTGTTTGAATTCAGAAGGATGGACACCAAGTCAGGGGGTCATTGACCTATTTTGAACTGTTTTTGATTGTTTTGAGGTCAAGGCAAAAATCATTGTGCAAAGGAAAGAGTCAAGAGCTCTGAGAAATTAAGCTTGAGTGAATCGGGTTGAAAATTTAAAAGAAGTTAGACCACCATGTTTTCAAGTCTCCATTCAAGTTAACACTTGAAGGCTCTGACAAATTTTTATAAGAATAAGAAATAAACCTCAGACCAAATTGTCTGTCTAAGTAAGTAACACAGAGCTCAATCCTTGGTGAAGTCCAATACACTTCTCTATCAACTCAAGACAAACATCTGGGTCAAACACTGCCCACTTGTACCATCAAATTGTGCTATGTATCCCCAAAATGGAAGATATGTAAATGCTGAATATAGTCAAAGAATCAATGTTTTTGTATTGATGTACCAGAATGTGTTCACCTTGACAGTTCCTGTAGTGGTGGTGGAGGTCTCCTCTCTAATCTTGTAGGTAGATTTTGGCCAGAGTAGCAAAGTTGTCAAGTCTTAAAAGACTTCTAAATTGCCATTGCAATTTTGTAGCTCTGTAATAAAATACGAAATATTATTAAGCAGCACGGTTGTTTGAGAGTTGTGGCATAAAGTTGTTTCAAAGAGAACTCGCCTCCTACAACTTGATTTCACAGTGGGCTAATACTATAGCTTAGTATAACAGATATCATGTTTCCTAAAAATCTATGAAAAATCTATAGCAAAAGATGAATTTTTCAAGCCTCAAATGCATGCAATTATTTTTCACTCGGAAAGAAAACAAGACTAAGAGTCTAGAGCTCTGTTAGCAACATATTCAAGTTTAGACCTGTTGATCTTGCTGGATATAAAGTTTGGGGATCACCAAGGTTATGAAATTCAGTAGAGCATGAATGTCTGAAAGAAAATGACCCTAACATCTGTTATGAGATATTTCAGTCCAGACAAAAGAGATGCACCAGCCGAAAATTATTGTCACACTTTTTAGCTGTGTCCCAATTAAGGGGCTGCATCCTTTGGAAGCTGCATTTGAAGACCAAATCCAATGTTTGGTTCATTGCATGCTGGTGACAAAGCTAACAAGCTAGTTCCGCAGGTGGCTGAAGTGCAGCTTGTGCAGCTGCTCAAATTAGCTAACAATGCAACTTTAAGGCTGGGAAAATCTGATGGCACAAATAGAAAATCCTCAGTAGACCATCTCATTAGGGTTTTGCATTAGCGGTCTACTCGGTTTATGAAGCCTACGAAGGCGTGGTATCCTCCGAAGTAGGTGACCCCTGATTTGAAACACAGTTTACACTTCCATAAAGATACATGAGCGAGGCCAGGTAACTGTTGTTGCACTAAAGGTAATAGCCTGCTGGCCTGTAACCAATCTGCTTACTAAAGGCAGAGTCACTACCGATCCAGTGTATTGGATAGGGACATAGCGAACCATAGTAAATGAAGTAATCTCTGTTTCATCATGCAACAAAATTCACAGTCAAAATTGAACTTCCTTGTCGAATTAGATTGAATGAACTGTTGGAGAAAAAACTGAAATACAGACAGACTGACTGACTGACCTAATACTCCATTTATAGATAATTAGTCAACTTTTCCATTTTTCCTGGATGAGCCACATTTTATTTCATGAATTTTCTATCCGCTCACCAAGTAAATTATATAGCAGGGATGCAGTTATGCAGTACAGTTCTCTCTTTAAAATGTGTCTGCCATCTGGATCACTGGAGGCCAGGACGGAGGTTAGCTGCAAATGGAGCCCTTATCACACAGTCCCCAGCATTACAGCAATCACTCACCGGTCATGACATTAGTGTGTGAGTGTGTGTGTGCGTGTGCGTGTGCGTGTGCGTGTGCGTGTGCGTGTGCGTGTGTGTGTGCATTGTACACTACGTGCATGCAGTGTGTGTGTTTGTGTCTGTGGTGCAGCTTTGTTCTTGCCTTGTGTCCTCACAATGTGCTGCAGTATTGATTCCTGATGGCCAGAGGCTGGCTGCCTATCGATCCAAGTGCTTCCATAAACATGTTGAGATGACTTATGGTGTGTTTGTGTGTGTATGTTTGTGCAACTGTACCTGGATGATGGGATGATTGATACGAAGGCTGGACAGGCTCCATGAAATACCAGTGTAATTTTACCAACATAAAATCATGAAATAGTGTGGCCATGTACAAACAAGCTCAACAGCACACCAGGGAAATAAAAGCTTGGACCATTTAGGCAAAACAGAGTATCTCATTAAGAGCATCAGTCAAAAGCCTGTGAGAGGAAACCATCTTCATCCCAGATAGTGCTGGTCTAAGCACTTAGCTGAACAGATTCCATTCTGCCACATCTGAAGGCCACAGAGATTAGTTTAAACAAGCCAAGCCCTCTCTCTCTCTCTGTGTGTGTGTGTGTGTGTGTGTGTGTGTGTGTGTGTGTGTGTGTGTGTGTGTGTGTGTGTGTGTGTGTGTGTGTGTGTGTGTGTGTGTGTGTGTACTTGGTTGTATGGAGTGAGGACATTTGGACAAGTACATTTTTGTTCAGGAGTGAAATTACTCCAAATATACCCAGTTAGCATAAAGGACACACTGAACCATCCTATACAGAAGGAAAGCCCATAATGCCATCCTCCATTTCCTTGCAGCAGCAACATTTGAAGTGATGTAGCATTTTACTTTAAAAAACGCAGACCAATTACTTTAATCTCATTCTATTATCTCAACATTTCAATCCTATTTTTGTTTTTATATTTTCAATAATTCCTATTGTGATGTTACTTTCTATGAGGAACTGATGGTTAAATATACCATTAACTGAAACATGATTGTGGAGGCGAGGAGGCTGGCAGAGCACCCTCCTCGCCGGCACCACAGAGGATCACTAAGCGCAGGTGAGAGCTGTTAGCTGATTGGTCCTCACACCTCAGAGACTCAGAGTCTGGAGATACCTGAAAGAAGCCGGACTGGGCTGGAAAGCTAGTCACTTTGTGTTTGTGTTAAGTTTATGTTTAATCACATTTGTGTGTGGTGACAATAAAGGTGTTAAGAAGCACCGATTCCGTCTCTGGCTGTGTGTGGGAGAGCCCCATGGCAAGCACCACTGCCACAATTATTTCTAAAGGTGTTATGCTGTTTTGAAGGCCAACAGCAGATTTATCACTTATTTTTCCTGTGTTAAAATTAGAAAGAAAGCTTAGTGTGAGTGGCGTCAGATTCTCATAGCATCACAATTGTCTTTTCTGAAGTTTTAATGATTTCACCTACATTTCGGTTTGGGTAAATAAATGGGCTATGAAATGCATAGTGTCCTCAGATCTATAGAAACTGTACTTAGATCTGTGTGTGTCTGTGTTTTCGATATGGTTCTTAAAAGGTGAAAAGTATTTACAAAGGTTATTGCTTATGACTGTAAGCAATTGGGAATCAAGCAAAATGTACTGGAAATAACCATAAACAATATATGTAATGAGACTGAAGGCATCTAATAAAAGGCACATGCAGGGAGAACACAAACAGCCAAAGATTGATGAAGCGGTGAAATATCTTTAACAATACAAAATAAGGCTGACAGGGAATAGGTATACAAGCAGGCTGGTGAGTTGAAAGAAAGGCAGGCAGGTTCGGGCAACAGGTAAGAAATGCTAGTAGCAGGTTCACAGGGAAACTACAAGAGCATAAGCAGACAGCAAGATACGCTGGGGGAAAAACAAAGGTGACAAACCTCGAGTAGCTTGCACAAAAGAAAACTCAAAAAAGCAAAACAACAAACAAAAACTGAAGGACAGGTCTAAATCGAGGCTTGAGGATCGATGTATGAGAGTGGAGGGAATCTTAGGCGATTGCAAATGCATAAGAGGTGAGCAAGTGGAAAAGACGGAAAATGCAGAGAAGATCTGGTGGATGGATGGAGAATGGCAGATATGGGGAGATGAAAGAGAGAACATGATTTGGGAGAAGTAAGTGGGTCTGGCATTCAGAGGCCCAGGGCAACTGGGTCATAGACTATAACATTTAGTTTATTTGTCGTACATTAGGATGTCAACTTTGATCTTTTTACTTTAAACATAATTTTATCCTATCCTATTTGTGTGGTAGTTGGTAATCATTAGGATACATGACAAAGAACGTGTTTTGGCAAGTCAAACCCTTGACCACCAAATTCTAGTCAGTAATCCCAGCTGCCTGATTCAACAAAAAAGGTGTGATAAACACGAGTCCAAAATCAAAGACAAAAGAAGATGTTGAGGTAATACATAAATGGTCAAAGATGGAAACCTCATACAGTCTTATAAAGTTTTATTCCAGAAGGCAGCATCTCTCGTTAAAGGACAATTTGTTCATATTCTTTAAATGTACAACCTGTGACTTCAGGTCTCTCAATCAAAACAATAACAAAAGACTTGGTTTGATGATGTTGTGAAGCAGTGTGGGATAATCTGACTTATTGTCTTCACCACCATTGCCAAAGAAAATGTTCACTGAGGTCATGCAACAATATCTTTTTTCATGTAACGTATCATACGAAATGAGTAGTGGTGAATCCATTACGAGTGATCAATACAAACAGTCGAAGGAAAAATTGCAGACTTCCTAACTGGCTCAGTAGTGTGATTCGTTCATCATATGTCGATTACCCACAAAGTTTCGCTCCCACATGTGCGTGTGTCTGTGTTGGTGTTTACCTGCTGAAGCCGTAGGTGGTGGGTACATATTTAAAGAGCTCCTAACAGGAGGGAGCATTGATGTGGGGAGAGGTATGATCGTAGTCTGAGATGCTCTCACATTACGATATCATTACAGCAACTGCTCTGTGTGTATGCGGTGTATGTGCTTATTATTTTTTGCGTGAATTTAGGCGTGTGAGGGTGTGTAAATATTCATCTGTGCGTTTGTGTGTCACACCATGGGAAATTATGCTGATTGCCTCAATGAAGCAGGCATAAATCATATCCTCCACTGTAATCATCTGCAGTAGTTTATGTTGGCAATAAATCTTCTTATCACAACTGTGCTGGGTATCTTATACAAATCAGACATTCACCTGTTTCTCTTCGAGGGGGACTGCACATAAAACATCCTAGCTCAAACAACGATATTTCATACTTAAATAATCATCCTTTTTTTGGCTGACAAACTGCAGAGAGACTACAAGTCTGTGGCTGCGAGGTCATTTTCAGCTCTGGGCGGAAAAAAAATCGATATGAAAGTGAGAGAATTAATGAATGTTTAAGCATCTGCTTCATACTCCTATTGATCAGATAGCCGTATCAGTGATGCTGGGCCTGTCCAAGTAGAACAGTGATCCTCTACACTCCAGGAAAATCGCTCTAGATATTAACACATGAATAACTGACAGACATCATCCGTTCTGCGAATGCCATGAATGGCCGAGTCTAGCTTTTTAAATTTCCAAGTTGCAGGGAGAGCATTGACTTAGAAACAAACTCACATCTGGAAAAATTCCAGTTTGTGTCAAAACCTATGCTCTGGGAAATTAAAACTTCTCTGCATGTGTTCATACTTTCACACGTACATAACCACCTCCCATTCTCTTATGTTTCATCTTGGATCTAAGATTGTTCCTTCCATGCAAAATTTTACACAAACACAGGAGGTTGCCAAAATCATTTCTTTCTTCTTGCTCTCCCTCACAGAGAGTGGAAGCACAGGATCATGGGCATCATAGTTGCCAGCTTCGCACTGGTTGTGAAGCACACAGTAGATGAAGGAGAACGTTTGCACTTAGTGTGCGTAGGCTTTGCAGAAGCAGAGCTAGCTTTACTCGGGGCATAAGGAGACAGAAAGCAACTGATGCAATTATGGGATCTGACATTTAAACACCCACCCTTTTTTGAACACTCACACATACACACGCTGCAATAGTATGCACTCTCTCTTTGGAACGAAGGATTGACATGTTCGGCTGCGAGAAGGAAAACAAAGCAATGGAGTCTTGCCTCTTCCCACGCATGCTATCTGTATGGATGGCATTTGTGCTTTAGAACAATACAGAGAGGTTCTGAGAGAGCAGATTAGCGTGTGTGTGTGTGTGTATGTATGTGTGGGTGTGTGTGTCTGTTTGTGTAGCTGTCTGGAGCCCATCCATCTCAGTTTTGCTGCTGGTATGTCTCAGGCAAACTCAGATATAGGAAGGCTGGCTGAGGTTAGCAGACAAATCTTTGCTTTAGGCATACAGTACTTTCCATTAAATGTGAGTGATAATGTGAGTCCACAAACTCCGTAATTCTAAGTTTACATCATATAGAGTCAATAAAATAGGTACCATTAGATAAATTATGTATCTGCGAGGAGTCGCCTCAGACGTAACAATCTGCAACATAGGATGAACATGACATTTTGATACCTGGAGATAGAAATGTGTAGCCTGCTGACACAAAAATGGGAATCAGCCTCCTCCAGTCTCCAAGCCTCATCAACACAGATACACAGATATTCAATATCATATTAGTGTCCTCGCCAGGACATCAAATCAGTACAGATGGAGCAACATACAACAAATGTGGGGCTAATTAAACAAATTGAGCTGTGGTGGCTTATGTATATGCCAGCTGTTTATACAAACTACAGATGACCTGTACCATTATCGCAGCTTACCTATTTTATCTTGCATCTGTTCAGTTACATATATCCATATTGAGAACCAGCAGCCTCACAACAGATTAAAGTACATTCCTCTGAACCACTAAATTATTATGTTTTTTATTTCCATCATACAGTCATGGTGTCATCCAATGCTGAACTCTAGGCCTTAATAACCTTTACCCTGTTTTATTGTCATAGTGTATTTGATATTTGTCAACAGATCAGAATCAGAGTAATATAATAAATTAGATTTACAGTGTTTCATCATTACTGTCTGTAGGCCACAAAAAAATCCAAAGTCCTCAAATTCATAGTATTATTGTAGTCTGTGTATACTTTTCTATTCTGCATAAATGGGAAGAGGGATCACAGAGTAAATACAAGTCATCCTTACAGCAAACCATTCATAAGAACAGAAACAGACCACTTAGCTTATCAGCATGGCTTCAGATTATTAGACTCACATTTCAATTTACCCCGAATTACCTCTGGGTATTTGTTTATCTCTTCATTTTCTAAAAGCCTATCCCTCCACTCCATCATTCATTTGCTAATATTGGAATGAAGGAATGGATGACAAGGTCATGCTTGATGGTTGATATCAGCAGTGATTACATGAGGTAGAACTGGATTTGAACCTTTTAAACTAATCTGACATTAGTAAAATTGTCAAAAACAGCTCTTAATGCGAGGTTTAATCCAAGCCGCTAAGGTTGCATAAACATACCAGAGATAATATGTGTTTAAGGTACTTAAAAATCAGAACATATTTGCAACAGCTACATAAGAAGATTGCAAATCCCAGATGCTACGCATTTACAAAGTTTAGTTCTTGGTAGCAGCTCATGTGTCCTCTAGGGTTACACAACAGATGTTTATCACGGCTGTGTATATATTTGTATAGCTCCCTCAGGCTATAACACTGCATAGCAGTGACCCACAGCTACGCCACCCTCATCCCAGGACAGCACACACTCTTATGACATGCTCACACCCCTTGCTGATTGTGTGACACTCTCACTGATAACTTCTGACAGGAATGGGGTATAAATGGCCCCTAAGTCAATTGCTAGGTCAGTGTCTTCAGGGGCGTTCGCTCCATCATAACCAATTCACTCACAAAACAGGCGAACGCACACACATTAGGAGACTGACTCGCAAAAGACCAGCCAAGTATAATGACAAAAACATTCATCATTCACAACTCATAGGGGCTGTACTATCTTATTAATGTGCAGTAAAGGAACACTCGTCCCTTGATTTTCTTTTTTAACTTAAGATGTGACCTTTAGATGGAATAAGTCATTCTCCACACCATAAGTAGGTGTGAATGTGATAGTAAAGTTTGTTGGTCTCTGTATGTCTACTGGGATTGGCTCAAGCCCCCTTGTGACCTTGTGTAAGCGGCACAGATGAGGGACGGATGGATAGATTGTTTTTATATTTCTTATGTCGTGTTTTTTTTGCCTATAATTATATATCTTAGGCAAAGCCTCCTACCACTTACAGTGCAGTCAAGCACACCTGCAGAGCCGCTGCCTCACACAAACTCTTCCATGAGTTTCATGTTTGACCTGTCAAAGTCCTATTTTACTACCTTGATCATCATCTGTGAAAATGAAAACAGTTTCTACACAGTTAAGTGTCCATACTGGTCATAGTTTAGTTTTGGAATGCCAGCTCACCATAGAGCATAGCTCCTGCGTGGCTGCTGATGGTGCTCTTGCAGGTTACAACCCTGCTAAATTTACTGACCCTGGTGAGTGCATGAGATGAGCTGAGCTTTCATCAGTGACTCTTCCACTAGCTAGCCTAAACCAAAATCTGCAGAGTCATGCCGGCTGTGCTACACAGGTATTTTATTATTCCCATGTAACGCATACACACTGTATTAGCACACTCATGGTGTGCTTAGACAGTCAAGGTGTCTGTGATATGTTCAAAGCTTGAATCTCCATATTCTCACGCAACCCTCTGTCTTGCTGTCTAATTAAATTAGCATCTCTCAGCTCAGCATCCAATCAGATTAGCATCTCTGCTCCCCGCGGTAACATCAGCAGCTTTGACCTGCGCCTCTCAAGTGGGGAGTGTGCTTTGTGGTAGATGAGCCCATGGTAGCCAACAAATATTTCATTCCCTCTTTGAAGTCAATGAGCTGATGGATCTGATCCGCGGAGACTTGCTGTCTGCGAGCAGCACACCTCTGAGTCTGTTTTGTTTTCTCCTGCGGAGGAAAACATAGTTCAAGTGGACACGCTGTCAGATTATGTTTTGGTAAACAGACCAAAAGGGTGCAATGCAGCGCTTGCTCGCTCACTTGTGTGGATTGTCATTCATTCCTTCTGTCTGTTTCTGCCTTTTTCTCACATACACACACACACAACACACACACCAACCACTGTAAGATCTGTCTATGATGTCTGGCTGCCCTTTCTGTTGAATCACTACACAATCCACAGGAGAGCACACACGAGACACTTGTTCTCTGAGTGTGAGTGGATCACTTTTCAGCGCTGTTGGACCATCAAAGGGTTCAAGCAGATAACTTTTATACCGTCGGAAAGCTCTGTCACCCTGCTGTCTGCCAGTGTGCCACTGCAAAGTCAGAAGTCAGATGGCATTTAAAGAAATTGGATTTGTGTGTGTGTGTGTGTGTGTGTGTGTGTGTGTGTGTGTGTGTGTGTGTGTGTGTGTGTGTGTGTGTGTGTGTGTGTGTGTGTGTGTGTGTGTGTGTGTGTGTGTGTGTGTGTGTGTGTGTGTGTGTGTGTGTGTGTCCATACAGATAGAGGATCCATCAGGGGGATTTGGGGCCTGAATCTGCAGCTCCATTAAGAATCTAACGGTCCCGAGTTTCACTGATTAGAGGGACAAGCGAATGATTAGGTGAAAAGAAATGGATGGCAACGGGGGACTATGGCAAATAAGGGTAAGCATTTAATGGCTCCCTTTCCTCCCTACTCAGCTGTCTTCCGCCCTAAAGCTCACTCCATCTCTCTGTTGCACCATTGCTTTTCCATTCCTCCGCTGCTCACTATTAACATCAATAGCAGCAGCTTCACTCTAGCACTTAGCATCCGCACATGAGGAAATATACCTGTAAGGCCATAAGCCAGGGCAAAATGCAGACCACGCTGTTATACGTACATACACAGCACTGTATATCATCCCCAGCCCATTTTCCTGGAGTTTTATGGGGTTACAATAAAGTCTAGTTATTGAGGAGGCAGATAGTCCCCTAGCCGTCATCGGAAACAGATTTCCTCTTCACTGAGCTGATGAGGGCAGGAAGCAGACAACAGTATGGAGGAGGGGAAAGGAGAGCAGCAAGAGAGGGAATGATGGGTGGGGGAAAACAGAGTATTGAGAGAAAGATGAAGAGCAGCAGAGCCAAAGGAAGAGATGAGATGGAGGTCAAATACAGGAGAGTGGTGTGTCCAGGGAATATTTAGGGGAGGGAAGGGAGAGCGGTGGCATTGATCAATATGGACAGAACAGCCTGGGTCTACCCACGTCAATCGACTCGCGGGAGAAAAACAAAATGCAGAGAAGATGCAATAATCTCAGCAACTGTTAAAAATCTCTCCCTCCCTAGTTGGGATACTGGGCCAGGTTTGCCTGTCCCCAAGGCCTATGCATTACTTATGAACGTTATCTGCCCCAGTAATACAATCAGCAGAATTTCGAGCAAATAGTCTGTTTTAGTTTTGCTTTTAGCCTGTGCCCCACAGCGTGCTGCGAGCAAATACTAGACAACGATTAGATAACTGCTCACATGATGTGCACCGAAGAAACAAAGGAGCTATACAAATGTAGAGCTGCTCATTATAAATTCATTAGGGAGCAGATGTTTTTCTACCACCCGACACACAACCTTTATGTTTCATAAAGTGCGAATGCAGAGTCACGCTGCCTGCAGCAGTGGTCTCAGCATGATCTGCTTCAACTCTCACAACCGTTCGATATCTCATACAGTGAAGTTACTTTACTGACATTCTCATTAGAAAGTATCTACAGACACGCTGAACCTGCTTGAATCTTGGCTTACTTTTCTTTCCCACTGTGTGCTTTTAGTAACTGTGGGACCAGTTCATCCAGAAGTTACGAGTAGGATGTTATTCAAGATAGTGTTAATATGTTGTATGTTGTAGTGTATGTATGTTTCAATAGTTTCAAACTCTATTCTTTTCCAGGCATCTTTTTAAAGGTTACAGAGAGAGCTTGATGGAATTAGAAGGTAGAGAGCGCTGAAAACATCTGAGGAAGTTTCACGCAAAGAATTTTTTTCTGTAACTATGAAGCTGTATCCCTACAAAGTAAATTTAGAGGGTGAAATGAGGTAATTTTAATTAAATTATCTACCTGTTATGATTTGGCGCTATTCAAATAAAATTGAATTGAAAAAATCTATTAGTTGATATTTGCACCTTTCCAATCATATTGAAATACCTGTGGTTACTTACCACTTTTAATTGCATTTGCCATTTTGGTTTCACATCTTCAAAGGGGAAAGCGTTTTCTTTTTCAATCTTTTGTCAAGTATTTCTGTCTGAGATCAACACTACTAATGTCTTTCAAGAGATGTGTACTGTTATTCCCATATTTATATATAAATCATCTGCATTCTACATTGTATTATAAATCTAATACAGAATGCAGATGATTTGCTTTTCCTTCCGCCCTTAAATGTGGCCAACTGAAACGTCCTCATCTTGCATATCTCTGAAGTGAGTGAAGTTAAACTGCGACTGATCTTTAAAAAGAGTTTGTGGTTGACTGTCTTATATTGACAAAAAGCAAAAGGAGTTACTAAAATCCAGAAAACACAAAGCCCTTCAAGAAGCATACCATTATTTATGGAAACCAAAGATTATGATCAAATCATTTGGGGGTCCTCTGAAGGTCTTGCACAATAGAAGTCGATTGCTGTGTCTCTTAAAATGGTGATCACGCACTACTGGACCACAAATTATCAGAATGAAAACAGCATTTGGATTGACTGATAGATTTACTTCATGCACTCACCTGTAAAACAGCCCATCCTTTATCCTCGAGCCCCAGACCAATCTCTGATGTGTGGAAGGGGGCAATTGAATTAGCCCCACCCTCCCTGGCCCATCACAAGTGATATGAGACTGGATTCCATTACACAAACTCTATCTAACCCAGACTGCGGCCTATCTAAACCTCATATCCCTGACAACAGTCCATACATCAGCCACAGGCTAATACACTCTAATAGGCTGGGGCCTCACCCACAGATATACTATTCGACCTGTCTCTCTTTCTCACCTACAATGGCTGCCATTTGTTTGCCACCTTTTTCACTGAACTTTACTATTTCAGCTTGTTCTTCTCCAACTTTCTGTAGCTCTTTGTACCTCATCTTTTTTTTATGCTTCTCTTGTTGTCTCAATTTATTCAGTGAGCTGACTTGTTATCTCCACTACTTCACTTCACTCTCTGTTTGCTCTCTTTTTCACCCTCTCCCCCTCGCTGTCCTGTTATCTCTCACTACACTGCTGTGTCCATTGTAGTGTGTCATGGTAAATTACAGAGTACAAGTGATTAGTGGGTACAAGGAGACTCTTCAGCAGGGGTGCGCTCTCATCCATTTACATTCGTCTTTCCTGCATATGCTTATGATCGGATATATCAGCACCGTTCTCCCAATTTAATATAACTTTGATTCATACAGAGTGGAATCATTTCAATTTGATTTGATTCTTAATTTTTCATTGACATCAGATAAATGGGTTAGTGTGAAGTCCTGTAGTTCTTGAGTAGTTATTGAGTATAGAACTGCGTAAAGAACACAATAAATCTATTTCCTGGTTTAAAAAATGTAGACCGAAAGTGGCTGAAAGAAAAATGACAAAAACAAGTCAGATATTTAGTCAAGGCCACGATTAATTGAACTTATTTCTGCTCCTAAGGCTCTGCACTTCAGAAAACATCATTAGAAATAAAATAATTAATATTACATGAAAGTGCCAGGGTTTTAGCTTTACTTTTTTTAGGTTTACATGAATAGAGAAATATCTGTGTAAAAGATATAGCCCTTTAAAGATATACTGCTGAAAAATCCAGCGCATATACTTTAATGATCACTTTGAATACAGACAGGGCAGATATTCTCATCAAAGAAACAGTCTATAAACAGACCTCTTTTTGTACAGGCGCCCCTGCAATCCACAGACTAGGATAGGTTTGCTCCCTGTTATATTGGACAGGTTTTTCGTCAAAGCGTTGTAAATGTACTCAGAATTGCATCATGGCTTGGTCAATATCAATTCCTACATACAATTCTTTCCTGTTTTGTAATTCATTTCTAAATGCCTTCACAGCTTCTTCTGTTCTCACTCTCCAGCATTTATTGTTTATTCCAGCCTTCACATATTCACAGCCACAGATCACAAGGACTGGCAAATGGTCCCGATCTCATTCATTTTCAACCCCATATTGCCGCACAGTGTGAAGTTATTGTGCTGGGTTTTGACACAATTGGATAAAGATTCACAGTTTTGCATTGCATAGATAAGTTCATTTTGTACTTGTTGGGATTCAATAAATCTCTGTTAAAATCCTCACGAATAAAAAAACTTCTGATTCTACTGGGCAAACAATTCTTCCTACCTTTCCTTATGAATACAAATAACAATTACAATTAACATGTTTTAAACGTCAATAATTCCATTAAATGATCAATAAATGTAGACACATTTTATATAACATTATCAATAAGGCTCCTAAAGCCACAAAAGTGCCCCTCTTGTTCTTCCTGTAAATTTAATTTTAATGTTACACCTTACACGAATAGTTGGTAAAACATGCTATGACATAATATTCTTGTTGAACAGTTTTTCAATGTAAAAAGTAGAATCATTTTTTATGTAAGCGAAGGCATTGACCTTGGGATCAATGTCTTGTTCAAAGTTAATTGATTTTCAAGTTTGAAAAGTCCATTACAATACACAGGCAAACATGTTAAATACCTTGATGCCTCTGAGTTACTAGTTGTGCAATCTCTCTGAGGTACCTTGCCCTTGTCTGCTAACCCGTAAAGCTGGATGAATACTTAGCAGCTAGTCGCTTATGTCAATAAAATGTTTTCCTGCTTACTTACTCAGCGAACCCTATGCAGTGTCAGCGTTTCTTAGTTAAGTGCTCATTTCTGAACATTACTTCCCTCCAGTATTTCCCCTTGTCTTAGCAATGCAATTGTATTATCTGTGAGCCCCTCTTACCTTTATTCTGAGATGATCACATACCTATATGTAGGGCTTGGCAATCAGGCATAAACGTCATTAGTCGATATCATTAATTATCTTAATTATCGGGACAAATTGAAATAAATTATTATTCCTCTAAGGTTTAGAGGCAAATTTGAGCTAGTATTGATTGATATTGATAAGTTGAAGAAACCATACACAGCTGACTGAGGTTTAAACTCTTGATTATGAGCACGAAATAAATAATAATTACTAAACAGCAACAAACGTAAAAAAAATGATTATCAAAGAACATTTAAAATTTTATGTGTTATGTACGTTGCACTTTCTTTGCACAATACACATCATTTAGATTTATGTTGAAATTCTGTTATACTGCTACTGAGGAAAATTACATTGTAATAGTTATTGATATTGTTTATTTGCCCAGCCTAACCTCCACGTCTTTACTGTCAAAGAAAGAAATCACTTGCCGTTGACATGACAGGGCTCAAAAAAGCAAAAACATGATGTCAGGGAGATGTCAAAGATATTTGGTTTGCCAAAATCAGTTATGTACATTGAATAAAAAGAAAGACGGCACTTTCTACACCATTAGTCATTCCAGGAGCAGGAGGTGTCATGGAAGGTGTATTGCTCAAGACCTGTGGAGAGTCAAGTGTGAAATAATGTAGGCCAAGCAATCAGCCCCCAGTGACAGGTACATTCTGAACAGACACTGGATTTGTGTTACTAATATCAAAAAAAATATAAGCAGCCCTGTATCAAATAAAGTGTTTGCTTGGCATTGGTATGTGAAAAATACATAAGATCAAAACTTTTATTTCCCCTCTCTTTCAAACGTCTACTTCGTTGTTTTACACACTTGTATATAAGCACTCATCCACACACTACTGTTCACAAGTTTTGAATTTCTTTTTTCATATTTTTTCCTCCTGCCCCTGAATGGTCTCTCTCTTTTCTTGCCTCCATCTTTTTTTACTTCATTTTCGTCCTTCTCTCTCTCTTCTCTTTTTGTATTCCTCCCCCGCTTCTCTCCTTTCTTCCCTTCTCTCATTCCCAAGACATCCCTCACCCTCTCTCCTCTGTTTTCTTCCAACCGTACACGTCTCTCTTTCTCTCCCTCCTCTCTCTGAGAACATCAAAGGGCTGTGTCAGTATCAAGGCTCAGCTGTGTGGTTGACCTTGGACGCTCACTAACAACCCAGGAGAAACGGAGAGCAAGCCATACGCGGGAAGAAAAGGAGACCGTGAAGAAGACAGGAGCGAGAGGCGAAAGAGAGACAGATCACATATGTACAGGAATACGAACCAAGCTGGATAGGAACATGTGAGGCTCATATATAGAGAGGGATGTTTAGCTTACAAAGTATTGCTAACTGTGGTGAACTGAGAAAAATTACCAGTTTACCCTATAAAAAGAAAATTCAAATTAGCAGAAAACTAAAAAATGTATCAACTAATCTAAAATAAAATCTGGCAGCAAATGTCTTAAAATTTCAATATGGGGATTTAGGTTGGTCAAAACCGGAGTGTGGAGCGAAACAGATTCAAGAACTTTTAGTTATAGTCAGTTGTATTATTCACAAATTCTGAAACTATTTATGCACGTTGTGAATAAATTATAAAGAAAAGAAAGAGCAGATCTCAACCGCAACAGCACAGCGCCGATGTTATCATGCAGTTTATGTTCAAAAAAGGAAAGCGTCGGGTGCATTTTCAATCAGTCACTTTTCTCACACGGGTCTTATGTTCTTATTTAAAGCAACTCAGGTCTATATGCCCGTAAAGTTTTACATGAGTAACAACAGTGATTGCGTATTGGACATTAAGCAGCTGTGGCTCAGGAGATAGAGCGGGCCATCCAGTAACCACAGGTCAGTGTTTCGATCACAGGCATTGGCCACATGCCGAAGTGTCCTTGAGTAAGAGCCCGAATTGCTCCTGATGGCTGCTAAATCCAGTGATGGATCTATGAACGTGTGTGCGATAAGAATAAAGTGCTGTTTAAAAGCAGTCCATTTTCCATTTTTCGTGGATACTTTGGCCTCCATCACCCTGAGACAGGCTACATCAGTGTAGTGGAGCCCACTGACAAACTCCCACTGAAGCAAAATGTGCAAAACTCTCAGGCAACTCTCATCGGGTGAAGAAAAATAACTCGCTCCATAGTCTGTTTCATTTCAGGAGACCTACCCTGTACAGTGTTTGAATATTGCAGCAGGGAGTAAAACATGGTGGAGTACCCACTAAAGAAAAGACAGGAGAAGGAAAAAATACACTTCACTATGAGGCTGTCAGTGGACAGTAGATAAAATGAAGGCCAGGACTGGGAATCACTTTGCCAATAGTAATTCTTTGTGCTGTGAGCTACACTGTACTTTCTCACAAAAAGCAGAAATTGCATGGACCTGGGACTGAAGAATGAGATATGTTCCAATACAATTTCCATTACCATTACCGATACTTATTTAGATACCTGGACTTTGAATATTGGACAATTGTGCAATAAAAACTCATATAACATTTTTAAAAGCTGTATGCAGCTGTCTCTCTATGGCAACTCAGTGCAACAGCTGTTTTGGAGCGTCGAATAAGGAGTGATTTCGCGGAAAAGACAATTGCACGTTTCTCTAGGTAAAACTAAAATACTTTAAAGAGGTGGTATGTGATTGGTTCTTGGATTCGATAACGTAAGTTATGACCATAACAATGGATCTATGAGACCGACCGATGACCGTCACCACGGTCTTAACACGAATGATGTCCTCATCTCCCTATCCTCGAGACCAAATATCAACAATGTCACGTGAGTGACCTTAAGGGGGCTGGGCTCACCGCCCATAAAGCTCCCCGGTGAGCGCGGCCGCCTCCTCCTTGTCTGAACGCCTCAGCCCGTTCTGAGTGACAAAAGAGGGTGACGGTCATCGGTCGGTCTCATAGATCCATAGTTATGGTCATAACTTACGATCTATTTCGACCTCCCTCAGACCGTCACCACGGTCTTAACACGGATGACTAGTATCATCAGGGTCGCGAAGAACGGAGGACTCTACCGCCTCACATCCTCGCCCAGCAGCTGAGAGCAGCACTGCGGAAGCCAATGTTGTGGGGGAAGCCACATTGACCCTGTAGAATCTAGAGAATGTGCAGGGAGCACTCCATGTCGCTGCTGCACATATTTCTGAAAGAGGGACCCCCTTTAAAGCAGCCCAGGAAGTGGCCACACTCCTGGTGGAATGAGCTACCAAGGAATCTGGGACTGGTATGTTCTGTCCAGAATAGGCCTCAGCGATAGTATTAACGATCCAATGGGACAAACACTGTTTAGACACAGGGTGGCCGACTTTTTTACCCCCAAAACAGACAAATAACTGAGAGTATGAGCCCCTCAGAGACTTTGTGCGTGCAATATAAGCCTTCAGTGCCCTTACTGGGCACAACATAGGCAGGCCGGCTTCCTCCTGTAGTAGAGCCGGATCAGGTTGAAAAGTGCTGATCTCGATCACCTGATTTACCGTCTGATGGTTTATGACCTTAGGCAAAAACGAGGGGTTTGGCCAGAGAGACACACCTGAGTCACCTGCCCTCCATCTTAGACAATCGTCACTTATAGACAGAGCATGCAATTCACTCACCCTTTTGGCAGAGCATATAGCCAGGAGGAAAGCTGTTTTGTAAGATAGAGACTTAAGGCTGGATTGCCCTATGGGTTCAAAGGGAGACTGCATCAGGGACCGTAATACCAAGGGGAGTTGCCACGATGGAGCCCTGGGAGCCCTGCTTGGTCGCAGGCGGTGTGCTCCTTTAATGAACTGAGACACTAGAGGGTGTCTACCAACTGTAACATCTCCCACTGTCTCATGGAAGAAAGAGATTGCGGCAGTGTATACCTTAATGGTGCTAGGTGCCCTGTTAGAGTCCAAAAGTGACTGAAGGAAACGGAGAATCAGCTCAATAGGACAAGCGGCTGGATTTTCCTGTCTGTTGCGACACCATGTAGAAAACACACTCCATTTATGGCCATAGTTAGCCCGAGTGGAGGGAGCCCGGGCATTGTCTATGGTCCTCAGGACAGCCTCATCTAACCTTTGAGAGAGGTACTGAGAAGGGGCCAAGCCCAAAGCTGCAGGATGTCTGATCTGGGGTGCCATATCTGAGCTTCTGCCTGTGAGAGGAGGTCTGCCCTGACTGGCAGGGCCCATGGTTGACCGTGAACCAGGCGAAGGAGCGTTGGGAACCAATGCCTCCCTGGCCACCTGGGGGCTATTAACAGCACCTCGTAGTGGCCCGAGGCAACCCGGTTGAGTACCTGGGGAATCAGAGGGAATGGAGGAAAAGCGTACAACAACCCTTCCGGCCATTCTTGAGAGTGCATCTAGGCCTAGGGGACCTCCCTGGTTTTTCAGAGAGAACCACATCCTGCAGTGGGTTGTCTCTGCTGATGCGAATAGATCGGCCTGAGCCGTGCCAAACCGACTCCATAGGAGGGATACAACCTCTGGATGAAGTCTCCATTCTCCTGGGAGAGGACCAGTCCTGGACAAGAGGTCTGCTGCTCGATTTACAATCCCTGGGATAAAGATTGCTTTGAGTGAAGCCAGATGCTGAAAAGCCCAAAACAGAAGTTTCTGTGCCACCTGGAGGCAACGCAGGGACCTTGTGCCTCCCTGGTGATTTATATGATACACAGTTGAAGTGCTGTCTGTCCTTATCAAGACATGCCTGCCCTGGATGGAGGAAAGGAGAGCCTTCAGAGCAAGGTGAACCGCTCTCAACTCCAGAACATTGATGTTTTCGCCACCCCAAGGGGGTATCCACGGGCCACGCACAATTCTGCCTTCCCAGACTGCTCCCCAACCTGTGAGGGAAGCATCTGTCGCCACCACTGTCCTCCTCGAGGGAATGTTCCCAAGGGGGACTCCTTGGAGCAAGAGCACCCGGTCTGCCCATGGGCGTAAGGCTTGGAGACATGTGTGTGTCACACGAAGTTTCACGTGTCTGTCCAGCTTCGGGTCGAGCTTGAAGGCATTCAGCCACCTCTGAATTGGCCTGGCCCTGAGGAGGCCCAGAGGAACAACAGCTGCTGCGGCTGAAATCATCCCCAGCATCCTCTGAAAGCTGATAAATTGTAGCTGCCTGCCGAGACGGAATCGTTCCCGGAAGGCTAGAATCTTCCTCACCCTCTGAGATGTGAGGGATGCAGACATTGTAAGGGAATTCAAGCAAACTCCCAGAAAAATCACCTGCTGCCTCGGCTCGAGGTTGCTTTTCGTCACATTTACCTTGAAACCCAAGGACCGTACATGCGACAACACCCTCTGGGTATCCTCTACAACTTGGCCAAGAGATGGAGCACAAATCAGCCAGTCGTCCAGGTAGGGAAGGATTTTTACTCCTGACAACTGGAGTGGAGACAAGGCCGCCCCAACCACTCTGGTGAACACCCTTGATGAGAGGGAAAGGCCAAATGGCAGGACCTTGAACTGATAGGCTTGCCCCTGGAATGCAAACCGAAGAAAAGGTCTGTGGTTTGGACAGATGGGCACATGGAAGTACGCGTCTTCCAGGTCTATCGAGGTGAACCACTCTCCTCTTTCGATAGATTCTAAGATCTGACCCGTGGTCAGCATCTTGAAAGGAAGTACCTTTATGAAGGCGTTTAATCGCCTTAGGTCCAAGATGGGACGTATTCCGCCATCTTTTTTTGGCACGAGGAAATACGTGGAGTAGAAGCCAGTGAGCTGTTCGTCTGGATCTACTTTCATAATTGCATCCTTCTGCAGAAGGGTTAAAATTTCCTGTGCCAGGATTTGAGCCTGGACTGGGTCCGTGACAATCGTCATGCGGATCCTGGAGTAAGGGGGGGGCCGCCGCCGAAACTGAATTCTGTACCCCTTTGATACTGTAGCAAGCACCCATGGGTCTGACACAGTTTCTTCCCAGCTGTCCAGGCATAGCTGAGAATGAAGTTCGGCGGGTGTCCCCCCACCCCTAGGCTGTACCGCCCCGAGGTCCTGGACCTCTGGGGGGGGCGCCTCCTCTGGGGAGCACCTCTAGTCGAAAAACGGGGATAGAACCCACGTCGACTTTGTGAAGGCTGTTTGGAGTCACCAGAGGCTGTGAATCCTGTAGCCTGTCGCCTGTCATTCACCCATGGCTCCTTACGGGCCCAGGATGATGATCAGTGGGGAGGCTGGGAGCCCCTAAGTTTATACCTGGTAGTCGCAGCCCCTCTGAAAGTGCGCTGTACTGACTCTCTGGTACGCCGAGACTGTTCAGCCTTATCTAACACACCCTGGGAGTCAGGATGACACATTGTGTGGATTTAGGCTGTTTTAGCCCAGCAGCACCCGCAGACTGGCCATCACTTTCAAAAAGGGAATTTTGAGCATAGAGAGAGAGAATGTCAGGGTGAACCACATTCTCCTCCTGATAGGAGGGTAACCTGTCCGGGGAGGAGTGCCCATGCCTCAATGCCCTAGCTGTTGTGGCCGGGTACTGGGCCTCAACTCTACCCAACCTGTCTGACAGACCACGTATGGCCGCTAGGATTTGCAGCTGAGTGTCATCATGCTGACCAGCTGGGTTCTGTGAAGGTTTTGGAGCCTGTGTCTCTCTTGAGTCCCGCCTGCGAACAGGGGTGTGCTCATGCCCACGTTTTCGGGGGGCTTTCCTTGAGGTGTGTCCCCTTTCATTTAGTTTGGCTGGTAAAGGCTGCACGGCCCCAGCACGAACAGACTGCTCCACCCATCTGGCTCTTTTAACACGCTCCTCCACAGGCAGTTCCACTGCTGCCACACAGGGGTTCTCAATATCATCCATTAAATGTGCCATGCCCAAACAAGTCGGGCATTCACGGTGGCCATCTCGGGGATCCATGATACCCCGGCAATAATGGCACAAATGTGAGGACATTTCTGTGTTACTTTTGTGATTTAAGAATAAATATATAAACAATAGCGCCCAGCAGCTACGGATAGCTGGTAAAGGGGATCTTATAAACAGGCTAATCACAGCTGGCCAATATCACATAAAACGAAGGAAGGGGTGAAATAACTAATTCACCTGAAAAAGCCCACTGTATGCCTGCAATGGCAGAAAACAAGGGGGTGGGGGGGGTGGAGAGAGAACAACATCCCAGCCACTGCGAACAGGGCTTTAAGGGAAACAAAATAGCACCCACAAAGGGTGATAACCAATAACCAACTGTATTTTATACAGGGAACACAGGTAAACAATCCCACCTGCTGCGCACAGAGGTGAAAAGGGGAAACTACCTGGCCTCAAACACGGTTTATTTATTCATTTTTGAAAGGCAAATAAACGTGAAAAGGTTGGCTTTAACTCACCTCCACTCACTGTGCGCGAACGCACGAGGGGGAGTTGGAGAAACCCCACTCCCTGCGGACAGCGAGTTACGGGGTGAGGAGGGGGGGGCACCCCCGATCCACATCAGTTTTAAGGGATAGATTATTTATTGATTAAGCTTCCCAACTTTTCTACTCACTCCTGTAAGATAACAAACTCTGTATGGACACAAACAGCACGAGATAAACAACACTTACCCAAAGCTGTGAACATGAGTAGTTAGTACCAGGTGCAGCTAATTAAGCTGCCTGAAACAAAGAGCAGAGCTTAACACATGCAGTGTAGCCCTCTGCCTCACTTTGAGAGAAGGGGAAAACCACAAACAATCCTCAGGGACACAAGGCGCCTGCACAAAAGTGTCGGATTGATAAAAGTGGAGTCCCAAAATATCTTACTTACCTGTCGGTCTCGGATGAGGCGAGTGAAGAAAAGAGGAGGCGGCCGCGCTCACCGGGGAGCTTTATGGGCGGTGAGCCCAGCCCCCTTAAGTTCACTCACGTGACATTGTTGATATTTGGTCTCGAGGATAGGGAGATGAGGACATCATTCGTGTTAAGACCGTGGTGACGGTCTGAGGGAGGTCGAAATAGATCTCTCCAATGCCAGACCCGGTATTTTCAGCCCTATCAGAGTCCTTTCTGATGCTGGCACTGGTATCAGAACATCTCTAAGCTAAAGACTAAGATCTATATCAAATCAACAAACTTGTGTTCAGATTCTATAAAAAGTATTCACTCCATCGAAATTGTTTTATCATGTTGAATTTCAGTGGATAAATTCAATTTGACAGAAGTCAAGATTCAGTTAACTCAAGAGTAAGTTAACTCAGAGGATGAATTTGGTGAGTAAACCTTTTGAAATGCATCCCCATCGAATCAAGGATTTCACCAGACAACAACCGTAAACTTGCAACATTAACACACATAACAGCACATAAAAAATATCTACACACCCATGTACTTTTACAGCCCAGCATGTTTTACAGTTAGTAACAAAAATGTACAGGAATCACAGACACACTGAGACACACATAGCTCCCGAATCATTATACAGCCTTGTGCCCAAAGAAGTTATATAAGGATGAAAACAGAAAAAACATGACAGAAATAATAATTCAAAGAAAACCTCAAACATGAACAAAAACTAAATATGGGTTCTCTAAGTCGATTAAGGCTGTTTTTGGAGAAATCTTGGGGGAAGATTTTACTTACTTTCTTGTTAAGAATCATGGAGGATGTATATAGTTTAATGGGAGGTTGACTGGCTGAAAATAGGCTTTCGCTCAACAGGAAAGTGTGTAGGTGGTGTCAATGTAGAGGCAAACACTGGCTTCAGGGTATTATAGACTTTTCGTTTTGCCATGGAATACATCACATTGGTTTAAAAGAGGAGATTTATGACAATTTATTGACCCTGAAGATATACAAGTTATTTTAGGATTTTCTAAGGACTTAATTTTCAGCATAACAAATGCAGTCATAACATTTTACCCTGATGCATGCTGCAGGTTCATTAAACTCCAGAATCATCAACATGAACCATCATCTTTTGCTCAGTTGAATGAAATGACAGGGTTACATCTAACGGTATTTTCAATATCAATTAACCTTACAATTAATTTCTTAAATTATTGATAATTAATAATCAATAATTATTGATTTATATTTTGTTCTTTAAATTTATATATAAAAAAAAAAAAAAATCTCTACGTCAAAGGTGAGAGCTTCAGGCATCTTGTTTTGCCGAGGCAAATGTTTTTGGTGATTTTGCTAGAAAAACGTATCAGTAATGAAATATTTTTTTTTCTGACAATTGAGTTCCATCGTCACAGGTCTAAACTGGCAAGTTAA
The DNA here is from genome assembly GCF_963576545.1 of Limanda limanda. NCBI lineage: Eukaryota > Metazoa > Chordata > Actinopteri > Pleuronectiformes > Pleuronectidae > Limanda > Limanda limanda. Next base: position 13,657,886 of record NC_083642.1, read on the forward strand.
AGCTCTAATTCCAGAGGTGGCACACTTCTTCTTCCATAAAAGTTTTGAGTGACAGGCTCATCCGAAAAAGCAGCATCAGGACAAAAGATTAAAAAAAGGATTCACTGACACAGCAGCATGCATTATCCTTCTTTTTATCTCACTTTGAAGAAGACTATTTTTTCTCATCTCTCTCCTTCCTCTTTCTGCTCCCCCTGATGTCAGTGACTCCTCATCAGGGACCACATTAAAACTCAATCAATTACACACACACACACACACACACACACACACACACACACACACACACACACACACACACACACACACACACACACACACACACACACACACACACACACACACACACACACACACACACACACACACACACACACACACACACACACACACACACACACACACACACACACACCTCCCAACAACTGTCCCTCTATGTCACCCCTGGGCTTAGTGCCAACATCTCTCTCCTAGTCTCTCTCTGTGCAGCGTTGTCCTCATCTCTCTCATTGTGATCCTGTGGCCTTGTTGGCCCTGGCATTCAATTTAGCTGTCATCCAGATGCATCCCTCTCTGGACACACACGCAAACGCGTGCACACACACACACACACACACACACACACACACACACACACACACACACACACACACACACACACACACACACACACACACACAGATGGATTTCCTGTCAGGACAGTTTGAGACCAATCAGACTGTGGTATTGGAGCATGCCCAGATGAGGGCTAAAGGCCATCAAGGGACCCCCCACACAATGAAGTCTTCCCTTTAATCCTTGACACACAAACACACAGATGCATGCATGCCATAGGTTATATAGATCATAAAACACTAAAACAGCACGCAAAGGCATGGACACTCACCTCAAATAAAACTGCCCCCTACATTTGCCCACATGTCTTTGTATGACAAGTCATCTTGTGTGTATGTCTTTGCAGTGTGTGTGTGTGTGCGTGTATCTGTGTCTGTGTGTGTGTCTGTGTGTGTGTGTTAAGTTGCCTGTAGGCGCCACCGGGGTGTCACACAATATGGCTAACCCAGGTCCCACAGGAACTGAACAGTGTCTACTCAGCTTCCAAGAGATCAACAGAGCCAGGGAGGGAGCAGAAAGGAGAGAGACAGAGGAGGAGTGACAGAGATAGTGAGAGCGGCAGGGGACAAAAAGTGAGTGACACACATAAAAGAGAGGGACAGACACAAGAGGAGTAAGCTATTGAGACAGACACGGAGAAGGAGTCAGTGGAAGCAGAGACGAGGGAAACCAGGTGGACCACGATAAAGGGATGGACAGGAGGGTGGGTAGGACAAGATGGAAGAGGAAGAGTAGACACTACGGAGGAGGAGGAGGAGGAGGAATTGGAGGAGAAGGAGGAGTGGAGGAGAGGTAGTGGAGGAGGATCTCCTGTGGAGCACACGGTCATCCATGGACAGCTCTTGGGATTGTAAGGAGGAGTAAACTGAATAATGGAGTCGAGGTTCTTTCAGCTTTGTCACAAAATGATTTATCTCTTAATATGGTGCCTCACACCAGAGCATTACATTTGAAAGAATCGTGTAAGATACACATGCTATACAGCAAATCACCACCAAATTGTATTTTCAGTACTTTGTCTGTGTTTTGCTTTATAGACTCTGGTGTGGTTTTTAAATTAGTTTGTATTATGGTGCTGATACACAAACCTCTCTACCTCTGCCCTCTCTCCCTTTTTAACCGGACTCAGCACTTAAAAAAGAGACCTTATCTCTGAAATGCAAATTAGGAAAGAATTAGGCCTGCCCCTATTATGATAACATGTTTCTATCCTGGATTGCAAGGTGTACACATTGTCAAAATGTGACTAATATAAGAAAGCTTAACTCCTCTGCTTTGAGAAAAAACTAATAGCCTCCTTTACACCGTATCTTAAATGATTTCCTTTAATATTCTCTAGTATCCTGGAGGGAGATGGGAAATATTAGAGATTTCTGTGGCAGGAGGACTTGGACGGAAATTGAACAGCCTATTTTTTCCTACTGTGAACAAAATACTGAATTTCAATTTGAGTTTTTAAACCAGCAGCAGCACTTTAGAAGTGCGGTCGACCTGAAATGCTGAAATAGTTTTTTTTTTACCCTGAGCATCTTCGCTCACATCATTTGCCAGCATGTGCTGTCAGTGTATTTATCATTAATTGAGGCTGCTTGCTGCTATTTACTTGTTTGTGCTGCTTCACGGTTCACTCGCTCCTAATATTGTGCATTGGAAAACGGCTCCAGTAATGACACAGACAGCAATGGGGGATTTTTAACAGCCTACCTGTAAAAATCAACTAGTGACGTGAAAGTAAAGATGGAATATGGATCTGGCTTTATATTCTGTTGCTGATATAGATAAAAAAAATTGTTTGTTACAGGTTCTGATTCAGAAAACAACCTTGGGACACATACAATGTCATGCTCAGTTAAAAATACCAGAATGACACAGACAGTGTAGCCCTAAGTTTATCTTTATCTACTAAATCAAATAGACTTTATTTCAATATTCGACCCCACTTTACTGTACAGAGGATTAACTAAGTCAAAACAATCCATTCAGTGTTGCTCACCTATAACCCAAAAATGTGATCAGTTAAGCTGCTGAAACACAGATGCACATTTTAACAGTTTTCAATAGAAATCAATATGGATTTTTGAAGGTCACATGGAGGTTTGTGTAATCTTTAGGGTTACGGCTGTTTTCATATTGCAACATATTGATGAACATAAACGAACCAATATGTCATATATAATATCTGCCGATTTTGTCTGCAAGCGGTTGGGCTCGGTGAATTAAAAGCAAAATCTTTTTATCTTGTTGCTTGCCAGCAGATTTGTATTCATCTACCAGCCACCTTGGCGAATCACACACAAACACACCACATGTTACAAGTTACGGAAACACAAATATGTCTTCACAACTAGAATGTGCCCATGGAAGAAAAGATTTGGTGCGATTCCAGTTTCAAGTCGGCAACACTTCACTAACTGATTAACAAAACTGTCAAATGTTTTTTTGAAATTCTGCCCAAGTAATGAAGTGACTGACAGACCGAGCGACAGACATACAACTGACTTTATCCTCCTGCATGATACGCAATAGGGACAATAGCCTGATAAGGTGAATTAAATGTTTGTAAGTTTTGCAAGTGTGTCAGTTTTTTTCTTTCAAGTCAGCCTGATCTGAAATCTGAAAGCGTTTATCTAATTTTATTTTCTCCGGTCAACTTTGTTTCTCTAACCTTTTCTTAATTCACACACAAACACCTTTCTTCATAGCAGCTATAATTATGGACAGTCTCGATGATATTAAATTAGTCTCTTTTTTTTCTACAGGTATATGTGTGTGTGTGTTTGTAGAAATGTGTGTGTTTATGATTTTTTTATGCACAAACAGTATTTACACAGGAAAATATCTGTGGACTGGGTATAAATGCTTCCATGTTTGTCTTCAATGGTGTGTCGGCATATTTGCTTGCACACGATCCTCCCGCCCTGGGTGCAGACCAGAGGTGCTGATTGCCTGTTGACCACGGGGCTATTTTAAGGCCCAGTTTAATTTGTGGTGATTGATTGTGATAATTAATTTTCCGTAGGTAGATGATTGTGGTAATTAATTTGCTGCAGCTTGATGATTAAGGATAGCTGGTGTCCCGTTGTGACCAGCACCGTTTGGCCGATTAGCTCCTCCGCTGCCACATTCATTTATTGTTTAGAGTACACCCTCGTTCAAAGCTGTGGCTCGGGGCCACCGTCTCCCAAAGCATGTGACCTCAAAAAGAAAAACTTTAGGCAAGCTTTACTTGGACTTCACGTGTAACTCTGATTCTGCAAAAGTGAAACTAAATGTGTTCTTTCTCAGCTAATAAAATCTGCAACGTTATTGCTTCATCCCTGTTTCTGCAGGGTTCACTTGGTTAAATTCAAGACCTTTTGAGAGCTTTTTAATATCACATTGAATGCTAAATAATACCTCTTTGACAGCTGTACCGGTAAAGTACAGATATATTACTTAATTGAGGAAGTGTTGAACAATGGCCTGCCATCTTCCCCGGCTCTCCATACATTTCCTAAGTTTACAAATTCTGTTGTTTTTACCCTGTCTGAGTTTACCGATGTGTGGGTGTGATAGAGAGAGAAAGAAAGAGAGTCAGGGGAGTCTGGAAGGGCTGAATTAATTAATTAATCGAGAAAGATGTTACTCAATGAGGAAGAATATTGAGCATTATGTGGGTAACAGTGTTGATATTTCAAAACAAATCGACCATTAAACTGTAGGGGGTCACAGAGAGAAAGGTCAGTGTGTGAAATCACCCTTATCTTAAAAACTGGCGTTACCTTTTCCTCAAGTTCTGGAACTATCCACAGCTACTCAATTTGTTTGTAGTAATCAAACGCTTATAGTGCTCAATTTGGACCGGACAAACGTGATCCCTGTGATTGTTTTCCACTGTATTTAAAACTTAAATCCCATATAAATTGCTTTCAGTGTATCACATGCTCCGTTTTTGCACTGCAGCCCTTAAAATACGTTTCATTAGATTATACAACTAATATCTCTCATGCTTTGCTTTACAAATATTGAATTGCTCTAACCTCAACTCACAAATGTACATGTACAATGAAGAAGTTGGCCACAATGGGAAAGAAATTTGTTCCAATCAGTTTTTCATAAAATCTTCAATATATTCTATCAGTACATTTTTTCCCCCACATTACGACTCTTTGAGTTCTGCACACAGAGCTGGTAGAAATATTGCTATTTCTATCCCTCATTTGCCTGGTATTCCCTGCAGTCCCAGCAGGATTGGTGAGGTGGAGAGCTACTCCATCCAACCAAATGAGACTTGCTGCTCAAATGAGAACGAATGGCTTTTCTAACAACGATATTATTAAACACACAGCACTGGTGTTAGAGAAGCATTAGCGGGACTGATATGAAGTTGTTTGGCTGACTGGCGGAAACAATGAACTCTGGCTAACGTTATTAATCGGAATCATAAATCTATTTCTCATCTGGTCTATCAAATAATGGGGTAGGGGAAACCAAGCAAGGTTTTCCATTTAACCGTACAAAGCCACACAATGGCAGCCACGCAGTTTGCACACATGCACACAAAAAGAGGGAGTAAAATGGGAAACTGCAAGATATAATGGTTGTCCTGACATCTTTATGTAAGAAATTAATTCATGCATGGCCAAAAAGGGACTAAGGGTTTATTGGTTTCTTTATTCTCAAATGGAAAGGCCTGTGGAACAAAGGACAAGAATGGAAACACAGCCAGTATTGTATTTGCATCTGGAATCTGTGTGGGGCATATTTAAAATGCTGTAATGAAATAAGAGGAGGGATTTTGATTATCAGTGTTTTCAGGCTACAAGGAAAACATCTCCAACAACAAATGAATCATTAGCAAGAGGAGTACAAAAAGAATAAGGGAAAAAAAAAACAATTTACCGGACTAACAAGCACTGCAGCACTTCCTGGGAAACAAGAGTGCATTCACAAGCATCTACTACTGCTTGCTTGTGGTTTGTGTGAGTCTGACTAGCCCCAATCTGTGGGAGCCCTCATGCTGAAACAAACCAGTGCGTATCTAAATGAGGTCTACATGAGGTGTGTGAGTGTGTGTGTATGTGAGGGCTGGGGGGTGGGGGAATCAGTGTCTTTGAAAACGATCAAACACTGATTTAAAGCTGAATAAAAATGAAAATTCAGTGTTTACTCAGCGAAAAACTGGAAACCTATGAATCTATCTTTTGTATAATTTCAGCCTTGAAGCCACTCAAAATGCATGAACCAATGAAATGCAAACTTTACCTGGTCGCTGTCCATATTTACAATATTTTTTAAACTTATCTATTATGTTTACCTCTCTGATAGTACATATAGCATATTTTAGCCCTGCTCTTGTTAGACTATGCACAGCTATGATGATGTCATTCCAAGACTTGAAGGATAAAGCTGAATAGCAACAGCTTGATGATTCTGACACTGAACATTTAAAAATATATATTTCCGTCTCTTCTCTTCCCTCAAATGACAGTTTGAATTAATCATTTTTCTGTGAGTGAGAAAAAGAGAAAGCTTGGTTTTCATCTAGATTCATTTTGCAGATGTTATTTGTCCTTACGCAATTTTTCCTTACTGCTGGGATCTGCTGCTCTGCATCACATGGAGAAATGCCACATGGTTGTTTATTGAGGGGGAAAATATGTGTTTTTTTCACCTTACATCCTTAATAAAAATGCAGCAGAATCTGTGTTATTTTTAGAAGTGAGATTGCAGAGCAGTATGAACTGAGATCACAGTCAGGATTAATTGTGCAGCATTACTTGCCTTACAGTTTAGTTGATGAAAAAACTAGTTGATGTAACAACTAAACTACGCAGAAACAAAAGTGAACCATTCCCGTTTTTGATGCTACTCCCCACCCAAAAGGCCAACATGTGAACTTATGCTGAAGATACAGCATTGTTTATTGGCAGACTGCCATAAACTTTTTTAAGGAAATTCATGTTCTCAAGGCAAAAAAACATTTTTAGTTTAAACAAACATACACTAATCTTTTTCCTGAACCCGAGTCAAAATGCAAATTTAACCTCTCGCTACCAGGCAGAAATGGGGAAGACATTGTTATCATTTGTTAAACACATGCTCAATGGGAATGCAAATCAATCATACAATAACTAGTCATTTAGCAGGCACTCTTATTGCTTAGTCTCATTCACTGGAAATTATATTTACAAACAGGTACAGTCACTGATACATGTTTTATGTTAAGTTTTAAAGCAGAAACTAGAACATCAAAACCTGCAAATGACATCACTTTAAATATAATTCATCCCCTGATTTTTTAGGATTCATCGTTAGTCATTTTTTATATTTGCCACCTTTATGAAGCTCCGCAGGAGAACTATTTTCCTGAAGTTTGTCCCACATATTAAACCGACTCTGGATTATGGATTAGCATTTCATTTGAGTGAACTTTAAAATAAGAAATTGCCATTGGCCTTTGCTTCACAGCAGAGGTTTTCGGTGATTCAAGTGAAAAATGTCAGATTCAGATATGTGCCTAATACCATCTGTTCACTGTCTGTGTTGAGAACTCAACGATCAATTAAAGACTGTGTTAAAAACATACTGCTGCACGGAGCACCAGAATGGATGGATGGCTCCCAACGCACACACGCACACGCACGCCTCCCAGGACTTGATGAGGTTGTTATGATTAATAGGGGTGAAAATCACTTGCAATCTGAGAGGCCCATTTGACTCTGCTCACTCCTTCAACACACATATCACCCTCAGAGTGCTCAGCCCTTGGTGCTTAATGGAGCCCTCATATGGGTTATTGATCAGGCGGCCCACAGCTAGATTAATTTATTCTTCCAATCAAGCTTTAATTAATAGCAGGACACTTGTGAGACCCCCATTAAAAGTCGTGGTCATTACTCACAGCAAGAACAGGGGAAACCAATAATCAAAACATGGCTGATGCTACCTTGTCCCATATTTAGGACTTTAGCCTGATTAATCAGGGACACAAGACAAGTTGTATGTATATATTTATATATAAAGTTTTAAATAAATATTACTAGGACATTTTTGTGTAAATTAAAGACTGGAAAAATAAAGAGAGATAAACGTTTACGCCCCACCTTACAATTACATGTATATACACAGAAATGAACCCAGTGACTGTATGAATGATGGAAAGATGGGGAGGCAGAGCAGCATGGAGATGGTGGGGGGAAACAGACGGCTTAGAGGTTGTAAAGTGAAAGCTGGAAGATTTGCCAGACTGCATTCAGCAGACCATAAATCTCATGTTGCTGCCCATGCTCAGAATGATTATGCTAAAAGTGGATATCAGGCCTCTCCCTGAAGTTGGTGCCATTAGCAGGGAGGAAGTGAATGTTTAGACACGCACACACACATAGAGAGAGGGAAGTAGATAGAGAGAGAGAGAGAGAGAGAACTGGGTCTTTAGTCATAGCTAGGAAGGGAAGAGAGGATGAGAGGAGGGAGAACTTAACAATTAGCGTTCATAATGAGATCAGGGTTATCAGACGGCTCGCTGGTCACGGATGATGAAAAGAACACTAATTCAGTTTGTCTCTTCCTCTCTTCGGCCTGCTCTCACCACTTGCTAAGGGATGAAGAGCGATGGGAATGAGGAAGGGTGGGGAAATGTCCATATTAAGAATAACTCCTATCAGATGTGCTAAATTATTTCTGCGATGTAATTTCATTGCTTATATTGGTTGTAATAACTTCAGGCTTAAGGGAGCAGGAGCCGTTATGGCAATCTTGCCGACTGTACTTGCAGCTCCTGGTCGCTGACAAGGAATCTGGATCCAAGATCAGCCTGTTGTTTTCTTGCCATTGGTCATTCCTCTGAATTATGTCAACATATTTTTCCTGCTATTATCTTTTGCTTCCTGTTTACGCTCTTATTCTCGCTCTGCCTATAAATACCTCAAACCAAGGCGTACCCTGGCTGCACCTCAGTCGGAGCTATATGAGTGTAAACAGCCTTGACTGGGCCAGAGACGGATGAGTGGCATCACCGAGGGGAGGAGGCCTGGAGATGGATGGAGACACAGACAGAGGAGGAGAGGACAGAAGAGGGGACGTCCATGCACCCCTCTCTATAGAGTTCCTCGTAACAAACAGCTTCAGCTCAGCCCTCCGTGAGCTAAAGCCAGACGATAGACCCAACACATACAAAAGCACTTATGATCATTAAAATCAGTGGCGCACGTGCCGACACACATGCATTCACAAGACATAGTGGCACACACACAAGCCCCAAATTCTGAAGGAGACAGGATATCGTTGGGGTGTTGCCACGCCCTCCACCCAGATTCCCATTCTCATCAACACACCTCATCAATGGAGACTAATCATTAAGACTGATTAGGAGACATCTCAGTGTGAAAGGACCCCCACACAACCCATTTATCACTACATGCACACAGGCACACACACACACGGATGCAGCCACTCGCGCACACACTCCAACACGTACACACACAAATATACACACACAGGCTTCATCCATCACCCCCTGTGGCTGGTCTATCTGAGGTCTCTGTGATTAGTTGTCCTGCCTGGCTGAATTATGATGTTAATAAGTCACCATTAGTTCCCGTATCAACACCCACTTCACACATGTGCACGCACACACACACACAAAACCCAAATCATTCAGCTCTATCTTCTATTTGGTCTGGCCAACACACATACCCATTCAGAGAATTACAAAAGCATTCACCCTGTTGACTTTTTAAATTGTTTTTTTGTTTCCAACAAAAATCTATTGAAAACTACATGAAATTGATTTGAGGTAGCAGGTTAAATGTGAAACTAAGGCAGTCTTAGTCATCATCAACATTGAGAATAACGGCATTAGTTTGTTAAACAGTATATTTGTTAACTCAAAGACCTTTTCCGAGGCAGACTTTTGCACTTGTCCTCACAGGAAAAGCACTGTTGTCATAGATAACGTATCAGCTATTTACAGGTGAGCCAGTTTCAGTGCTGTTGTATTGTGCGTGCTGGCTCTCTGGCATGGTTTACTAGGACACCTAATGTTACTGAGACATTGCACATGATATTCGTGTCACCTGTGTTTGCTTTGTGTGACAATTCAAAATGTTTACTATGACTCAGCAGTCCACGTGATGTGGCGTACATGAGTGCAGACATTACAGTTGAAGCAACACCAAGTCGTAACAAGAAAGGCGTTATAAATATAATTTTCTAGACATAAGGCAAAGCAAATAAAGAACAATGCCACTGTTCATAGAACTGAAACAACAGAGGGGAGTTTTTTGCTCTACATATTATCCAAATTATGTGCAGTCAGTGTGATTTGAATTAGTTCTATGAACCTGCCACAGAGAGAAGATCTCCAGCATTTTGGTTTGCTGATGAAAGGTTGCCAACATAACTCAAACCCGCAAATCCAAAGCAGAGGGTCTACAGATTATTCAATGTCAGCCAGAACACCAAGCATCAGTGCAACAGTGGCCAAGGTCAAATCACTGCAACTCATCTGCTGGTAAAATACACTTTTCATAGCCACCGATCAAGCTTTGGCTTCGGCAAATGTCATATACCTACCAACACTAATCACAGTGAAATTACCTGGAGAACAACGAACATTTTTTAAAATCTTGTAGGCTGATGGATTTGCAAAGCCTCCAGCTTTGCAAATCCATAAGACTTTCACATCAACAGAAATGATGACCAAACAATATATTGAGATGAAAGAATTATTCATGATAAACCTTGATGTTAACTGTAGTTTTACAGTTTTATAATCGGATCATCCAGGGTTGCTGTTGCGGGATCCACAATTCAGTTGAGTGCAGTGAAAAACAAGAATTTTAAAAGCAACCATAACATTCAACTTTTGGGTTGATTTCAGTCACAGGGTATATTTCCATGCATGTAAGTACACACTGTATTCATAAATGTGTGAAAGATTAGAAGACGACTGCATAGAGTCAAACTTTATGTCGGGCTGGGTGATGTAACGAAAAAGATAATTATCGCGAAAATAACTTTTTTTTTATAGAAATATAAGACGACGTCAATAGAGCTCATTCTATCCATGTTTTGACAGACAACGCGAACAGCTAATGATGATGAGAATAGCACCGCGCCGAACCATCCATGTGACTGGAATAGAGTCTGAAATTGACGACAGAAAATGTTAACGAAAAGTCGAGCGACAGTGTTACTGAAGAAGACAACTCAACGGACACAGCCCAAGTCTCAAGAGACGAGGACATTGTTGAAAAGAAAGGTCCAAGGAATTCTGTAGTGTGGAGATATTTTGGTTATTTGAAGTCCTTCAAGAAGCAAAGTAGCGTGCACTGGAAATTGTTTCGAAAGCATGTTCCCAAAAAAAGTAATAACACTAATCTCTTTTACCATCTGGAGCAGAAATTACAGAAATAGAGATTTGATATGAAAATGATTATCGTGATAACAATTTTCTTCCATATCGCCCGGCAGTAACTTAACGTCAGAACTACACAAAACTGAATTGAAAAACTGAAAAAATAAAGATCCAAATCAAATGTAACAGTCCGACTGTATGGCACCGACACAACTGTGAAACACTTGAAAATCTATAGTTTCAACAAACAATAAAAGAAACCAGGCCAACACTGGAAGATAGAATACAACCCACACAATCACAGGGTTGTTCTGTAAGACAGAGAAAGTCACAAACATTTAGACCTGATGATGGCAAAGTAACAATCCTCATTCAGACGTGTACATACAAAGCATTTTGAAAATACTTGCTGCAAAAACCAAGGCTATAGAGTGGAACCCTTTTCTGATATGAATACAGCTAATGAGAGCAGTGCAGTAAAAGTTGAACTGTGGCCAAGGCCTGATCACAACAAACCCATCAGCAGATTAAACACCACCTCAACAGAGGTCACACCAAACACTGCACAGGCACAGGGGTCGACACACAAACACACAACATCATGAAGTAACTTTCCCTCACAGTTTGAGGAGCTGCATTCATCCTTCTTGTGTTGTGGCAGGATTGTAGAAGTCCTCCACGTTGGGTTCCCCCCTCACCAATATGACCTAAAATTCAAAGTTATTGAAATCAATACAAAGAGCTGGCTTTCAAGCTGAGAAACTAGCAGGTGTGCTTCATATTAGCAAAACAGATTTATATAATACAGATTATACAGAAATAATACATTTCAAGCACTATCACACAAATGCAGACTGACTTCAGACCACCAACATGTAATGGGGTGTTATTATATTCCAGCTAACTTTAAGAAACCCTGCAGATGGTATCGTCTCAGGGGGATGTACCAATTGCCGACAATGAGGAGGGGGGGATATGTATTTCTAGTGCTTTCTTATTTTCATTTTATAGCAAATGATTAGGTTAAATCAGTACTTACAAAAGGAGTAATGTTTTATGTACCTTTTATTTTCATGTGTATATGTTGTATATAAGTATTCTGGTCTGTGAACCCCCCTGTCGCGCTGTGGTACGTGCCGCTCAGGAACCTGTCTCTCTGTCTGCATCTGGAGCTGAAAGAGACAGGTACGGTTCTGGAGTGTTCCACTTCTAAGTGTCATTGTTACGTTTAATGCATGCTACTGTGACAGCTTTCTTAAAGAGCAATATAAGATGGCTGTAACGTGTTAAGTGCAGAGTTTGAAGAGTTATTTCAGAAGTTAGGTCTGCGGAGTTTTCTCTTTGAAGTACGCCGATTCGCGCCGCTGCAACCCGCGGCATTATGGGAAACGTAGTCTTCTAGTGGGATATGTACAGAACGAATGTGAAGTGCATTGTTTCTTTTTAAATGTTGTTTGTGAACCCACATGAAGGCATTGTGTATACTCTGTAATGGGTTAGACATGTAAGGCAGGGAATATTTATGTTTATTTTGTCCTTTTGGTTATATAATTATTTCATGCATCCTTCACAGCAGTTTAAGGAGATGTGAACTGATGCAGTCCCTGTTACATGTTTCATCATTACAGGTATGATTGTCAAATGAATCACTATACGATCATTGCAATTGACTGGTTTTGTTTATAATGTATATATGTTTTGTTACTCTCTGTCTGCATCTGGAGCTGAAAGAGACAGCAGTTTAAGGAGATGTGAACTGATGCAGTCCCTGTTACATGTTTCATCATTACAGCTGAAAGACCAAGTAAAAAGATATCCAAAGAGAGCTGTGGTGTCGAGGTGATTTTGTGGTGTGTCGCAGAGTCGGCTACATACACATGCCTACTGTGTCTCCTTGTCTCCAGCAATGAGTACCCCCCCCCCCCCCCCCCCCAGTTTGTTTACTTCAATGCTTCCATAAGCGTTTTAGCTAGCTCGATTATTGTCGAGCAGGCCGAGACCAACAGACTTTTTCTTCACCTCCTTGTCAACAAAACGTTCAGGGTGTGAATCACATGTGTGGACCAAGGTTGTGACTCGAAGAGGAAGATTGATTCAGTCCATCTTCACTCCAGCCTCCTCACAGTAAAAATGACTTGTTCATTAAAAAAACATAGATTCCGTTCTGAGTCTACTGCTGCAGTACGACAAAGTTTATCTTTGCTGTGAAGCAATTCATTCAATGACGACTTTCAATTAAATAATTTGATTCTTGCTATAAATGTAGAAATAGGATGAATCTCAAGCAAGTTCGGAAGTTTTATAGAGCATCTTCCTTCGGTTTCTAGGGAGGGTTCATAAAATAATTAAGTCCCGAAATTCACCCAATCTGATAACAGGGCTTCTCAGTTTGTCTCAAAAGATAATAATAATTATAATTATTTTATGTATTATTATTATTTTTTTATAAACTTTATTTTAGAAAAAAATAACTGAACATGAGCAGAATAAATAGAACGAAAGTCTTGGAAAGCACCCTGTCTTTTAATGTTTAAAAAAGTGAAAGGAAATTCCTGGATCAGCATTTTGAGCTGAATCTGCACCACAATTTGTAACAAATAAAACCTACAAATACAAGTTTTATGAAGGGATTCAAAAGGAACAAGAGAATTACTCTGTCTAAGTTTGATGCGGAGTGAATCCCATGATGTGGGAGCTCTGGCAGCAATGGCATTTTCAACTGATTCATTTATTTATCTGTCCTGATGCTTCCCTGTTTGATAAAAAGCTTCAGCCTTCTACTTCTACTACTTCTAACAAAAGTTAAAACAGTAATCATCATCTTAATTGTCATATCTTTGGTTATTTTAAACTAAATTATTCATAATTTGCAACAGTAAGCTCTGGCTATGTATATATCTGAGAGAGACAGAGAGACAGATGCGCCAGGAATGATAGATCTGGCCATTGATGGCAGAAAAACACAAAAATATGGCCACGGTCTTGAGGCTGAATAATTGATAAGGATGGGTCAATGGTGATATGTATCACTGTTGTTTGATAAGCTATAGCACCATCTGAAGATAGCCCCAGAGAAAATCTATAGGCAAGGGTAGACTATTGATCGGCACATATCTTATAGAAGGTACACTGATGACAACTTAATGTTTGTCAGTACAAATGTACAGAAAAATGTTGTTCATCAGAATGAATCGATAGGGGATTCTCTTACGCCCCACTCAGTTTAATCAAAATTTTATCACTAACCTGGTTGAAGTGAATCTTGTTTGGAGTCAATATTAGTAAAGGAAAATTATGTTCCTGAGATTTTGTCGTTTCTGTGCAGGGAGATTGTTTGTTTGCACATCAATTCATTGATAGTGCTCTGGCTAAGCCCGGCTCTTTTTTTTTCTATAAATGATAAAAATATAAAACTGTATTTCATAAAAAATATATATGTTTAGTCCAGGGTCATTGAAGTTTATGTTTCCAATTTTTCCAATATTTAAGTCTCAAGAGTATCTAAACTTTTCTCCCAGGTTTTGTTTCATAAGTACAAGGAACCTATTTGAGCAGATTGATTGGATAAAACCACGCAACTCATTCATGCTCAACAAAACGCCACATGAATTAAATGCAACATATTGCTTTTTAGGCAAAGATTCTTATCATCTCTTTTGTTTTAAGTTACCCAAGGGTCATTACCTTGCAAAGTAATGCATGACAACTACTACATACAGTACATGAGTTGTGAAGGGCACTTTCCATGCAGAGCTGTAGGAGGGGACCATCTGCTCTTGAGTTCCACCATAATGACAAGTTTATGGAAGCTCAGGCCTAAACTTTGGCTCAATGTATATAGCAGCAGACAATGAATCATCTGCCATCTGGGAATCATAAGTCCGCTCTCCAACGCACATATTCACTCTTTCGGAAATTAACTGAAGAGTTCATCAAATGACCATGCAACATACTGGGGAAGGCGTGCGCTCCGGACACATCTATTGCCTTTGGTTCACACGTTTGGCACCAAAAGGAGGAAACTGGATTCACTGTTTGACTTGTCACACACACAACATTGAAATAGCTGCATGACTGTTTTTCTCATCTGACATCAGAAGAACCCTGAATTTATCCTGCCTCTATGTTTTTTCACACTCTCTCATCAGGAAGTTTCAACTCATCATAGCGTGAACCTGTTTGAGTTTGAGCGAGGTGTTGAAAAAGGGTTTTTAAAGCTGTGATGCCCTAGCTAAACTAGGTGTGTCACTGTAAAGTAAGCTGGGATCACATTATTTGGCTTTGATACAGTGTTGGTAAGTTCAGCAGACATTGTTGCTTGTGCAGCTATGTTCAAACAAACACACACACACACACTGTGCACTCTAGATAAAACGTTATGCTGCTTCAGTTTCTCTCCGGCACACAGAATTAGCTGACGTTAATGTGTGCGCCTCAGCTTGGAGAGAAAATGGACAGGAGTGTGCATGGCTGTGTGTGTGTGAGTGTGTGTGTGTGGAGCACGGAGGGGTTGACCATTCTCTCCTCTGTAACTTCATTAAAGAAATATAAAATGGCAGGCCATTAGGGCAAACGCATTCAGCAGCCTCTTATTGAGAGATGCTTTTAGAACAATCTAATCCGCCACAAATTGTATGGCACTCCGACACTCCACACACACTCACACACACGCAAACACACATCTTTAATCTTCCAAATATGACTGAAGCTCTGTTAGCTCAGCGAGGGCGGTAGGAGGAGGAGATGGGTGGCACCGCTTTTCCACAGTGATAAAGTGGCACCTCAAACGTGGCCGTCTGTTCACCCTGCCTTCTTATTAAACAAAAAGAGAGAACGAGGGAGCAAGAGAGCAACAGAGATTGCAGACCAGAAAAATGTTTGAATCTCACTCTTATATTTTCCCCCTCCCTAGCCTCTCTTATCCTGCTCTCGCCCCTGTCTCCTTGATGCACGCTTCCATCCCTCTCCTCCTCCTCGGTGTGAGTTATTAGAGATGAGAGGAAGTCATTCTCTGTGTGTGGTTATTAGTATTGATCTGAGCGCCGTTCAACAGCCCTTTCCCGATGATTTCCTCTCCTTTGCCCTCCCTCCCTTTCTCACTTTATATGCTTTAATAGCCCCCCCCCCCCCCTCCCTCGGCCAGAGCACCACTCCACTCGACCCCGCCCCACCCATCCATCTCCGCTCTCTCGCTGCTGCACAGTGTAGTTCTAACATAGTACTTTGTCTGCTGTGTCTGACTGATTTACCGGATATTGTGGACTGAATACTTTGGCACACTCTGGCGTGCACACTCATGCACGTACCAACCAACTGACCACAAAAACAGTGCATTTACACTCAAGCTTAGGAATGAGAATTGTATTATTGACCGATAAAGACTACACACAGACATACACACACACACACAAATTATTGAGACAATCACTATTTACCATAGGGTCTGACTCTCCCCACATGGAGGCATGTTATACTGGTTTGCTGCTGCTGAGTCTGTTGTTTAGACACTTATAGTAAATAGAATGAGATTTCGGGGATTGACAGATAAAATACAATGAATCAGCTGTTTTACTTAACGAAATAATGTCATTTTTAAATCAGACTTTGTAATTTTGTGCATTTGAATGCACACACACACCCACACACGCACACACATGTATATTTACAAACACTCATATTGTAAACACGACGCGTGCTACTCATGTGTAGGTGTACTGGTGAAAAGCTCACGATCGTCTCCTCTTTATTATTAATGGGGCATTTAAATAACACAGGTTGAGAGGCATGTGTATTATTCATGGTATTAATATCACTTCTCAGCCCGCACAGTCCACACAGGGTGTATGCACACGTGTGAGCCGAGACAAAGTCAGACACAGATAAACATAAATTCTGTGTGTATATTCGGTCCCTGCATCAGCGGTTTACTTCCTTTCACTACTGGTAAACAGCTAACTGCGGCCACTAGACTATTCACTGTGGACGAGAGTCATTAAACACTATCAATTTATATCTGTTTCACCAGTGTTAAATTGTAACTCTAACCTCAACCTTTAGCCAGAGTGTTGATCCTGCTGCCGTCGCGACATGTCATTAGGCTTTAGCATATTTAGTGCTATCGGCATGTCTGTCCTCTGTGACCATGTCTAATAGTCCTGGCAGCCATCAGTAATGAAGACACACTACACAGTTCCTAATGGCTTGTGGAAGGGATGTAAACAAGGTCAAAAGTAAAACCAGACAGAGCTTGTTACAATGATACGGAGGCTAAAAGAAAACCGGCACACGGCAGCAGTGACAACGTTATTTGTAAGAAGCAACTAAATTGCAGCGTGAGGCTTTTTCTAAGGGGAAATCATTTTTGCGAGTGTGTGTCGTCTCCAGCTCAACTTGGCCTGTCCTCTGTTGTCGAGAGAACACAGTGATTGTCTCTCCCAAGCTTTGTGCTACTCAGGAGGACCAGGAGGACACGCTTTAAAAAATGAAACAACAGTAGAACTTGTTAATAGAGGGCAGCTTCTGAGGGGCACAAACAAGGACAGTCACTCTGGCAGAAAAAACTCTGACACAGTCCCAACCAGACAGGGACTGACAGAGAATACTTCCATGCATGGCCTGCATCGAAGATGTTCACTGTACTAGTGGTATGGAAATGCCACAGTTTGATGTGTGTATAGTGAGAGTTCAGTCATGTAACACATGATTCAGGGCTTAAGTCTCAGGGGTCGCAGATCACATCAAATCATGTGACTGGTTCAAGACGTCACAGTGAAAAACAAAACCACGTGGAGTCCGGTTTCAACTTCACTCGAAAGAGCTGACGTAAAACTCGATGATAGCTTTGTTTGGTGGTTATAAGCAAAGGAAAATATGAGATATAATTGTATAAATGCCACAAATAGCACAAAGAAAAAATATATATGATTACACCTGCACATTTGCCACATATATTGTTACATTTTCAGGCTTTAAAATGCATTGTGGAGCATATTTGTGGTTTCTGGCGTTAAAAATAAATTTCATGGAGCAGATATTGTTTCGGGGTCCAATATGTTGATATACTCTGTCTAATTGAGATTTAATTATCTGTCCGTATAGGTCAATTTTGTGCTGCAACAAAACACTGGCATGGTAACATTTTTATGTGTTATACAAACATAAAATCAAATGAATAAAAAATGGCCAAAATAGTCCAGAAGGGTTGAAGGGAATTTGGATTCATTTATTTGACAGAAAAGGAATAGTAAATGGTAAATGGATTTGTATTTATATAGCGCTTTTCTAGTCTGATGAAGACCACTCAAAGCGCTTTACAGTACAGTTTTACATTCACCCATTCACACACACATTCATACAGTGCATCTACTTGCAGCACTTTGTTATTCTATTGGGGGCTATTGAGGGTTCAGCATCTTGCCCAAGGACACTTCGGCATGCAGATGGTTCAGACTGGGGATCGAACCGCCTACCTTCAGGTTGGAGGACGACCACTCTACCCCTCAGCCACAGCCGCCCACATACATCTCTCTGAATAGTCAGAGAGATGTATGAAGAGTCTGTGGTAATTAAACCCCATTAAGGCGTCATTATGTTCTGAGGGTTAGTTACAATATGGTTTGTTTAACTGAAAAGTGTTAATGCCTTCAGTCAGGTGATTGAGCAGAAACTGTCAAAACATATACAAAGTGATGAGATCAAGAGGGAGAGAATGAGAAAAACAGCCATGGACATAGTCTGATGGTCAAAATCGAAATTGTGTAAACGTAATCATTAGTGCAACCAGGTCAAAGGAAATCTGCTTGATATGGGCAGGATCAGAGGCGGCAAAATTTACAATCAATTCTCATTTAAAGAAAAAACATGGACTTAGCATATAGGAAAATGTAAGAGTCAGATATTACAACACAATCACACATGCAATCTTGTCACATGACCCACTGGTGTGAATATCAATACCCAGAGACACATGCATCCAATTATCAAGATCTCTAGTGCATCTATGTTTAGCTGCGATGAGGAATCTGACGACAAACCTTCACACCATCCTCTTGCGTTCACGGCAGCAAACCAGAGCAAATTGCTGGGTTACTCATCCGTCTCTCGATTGTACTCGTTCTCACTCTCACCATCTCTCTCCCCCTCTCCGTGAGTGATATTCAGTTGCAGGTTAATCCGCCCTGGATATTAATTACAGTCTCTATTAACATTTAATAAATACTTCCCAGGTGGGCTTGCTGCTGAGTGAATTGAGAGCCTTATCAAATATTAGGCCTTTAATTGACCTTTCACTCCAATGAATGGCTTTTTAATTAGCTTGCAGTTATCATCCCCTCACCGACCGCGGGGCCAGGCTGATCAGCAAGCACAGATGTGCCAGTTTTGCTGAGTGAGGGCATCTTAATGACCCGAGGTAGGCCACCCGTTGCATACTCTATTCCTGCGGCCAGGGGAGGGACAGAGCAATCTGTGGGCTGCAGGCCGCAGCCAGACACTAAGTGATTGTCTGCTAATAGCATGGAGATCTGTGGGGATGCAAAGGTTACAGTTTTTCAATATGAAAGAGATATGGGTGGATGTGAGTGCAGTCATAAAACGGACACTCATTTACCCCAGGCAAATATAACTGTAAGCAATGTCAATCACACACAGGCATTTATGTGAAGTGCACGTTCAGAGCTTCAAGGACAGTTTCACAATTTTTCAAACCCATGTGCATTAAATAGTTTGTTCCTTTTTATAATGTCCATCTATAGACAGATATAGTATAAGAAATCCACAATCTTTGCTCTGTGTAAAAATAATTTGCACAGAACAGCTGCAGCAGTTGAAACATGTTTTGATGCACGTGAAGTCGTCAACCCCACAGTTGATGAGATGGGAAGCAGGAAACCACCCTGAACTGGTCTCCAGCACAGAGCTGAGGAACAGACACACAAACACTCACCATGGCTGCAGTCCAGTCTACCTGACCTGCATGGATCTGCACTGTGAGGGAGAACAGGCAAAATAAGACACAAGTAACTCTGTTCAACAGCATCTTATGAAGGCGGGATCTAATGTCACCTGCCTGCTCTGATTGGATGAGTGGACCAATCCCCTCTTGTTACTGATTACTTACAAAATATATAAACAACGTCAACATGTAACTCCATGCATTGTAAAAATGTACATGAGTAGAAAGTACAGACATTTGCTGTTAGATGTAGTGGCGTTAAAGTGAGAAGTGGCCGAAGATAAATCGAATTAAGTACAGATACATGAAAAACTATGAATACAGATATTCACAGACAGATCCAGAGATATTGAATTTTGTCGTAAAACACCTGCAATCAGCAAACTCATCAAGAAATAGCTGCATCAGCAGTCAAAAATCAATACTGTGTGACTCAGAAAGTGAGGACGTTCGATAGAAAAAATGTATACAAATATATATCAAACACTTCTACATGATTACCAATCATACTGTACATTACACCACAATTATGTTCCTGCAGCATCCTCTTTGCAAAGCTCTCAAGCAAAGCGTTCTTCAATTGAATCACTGAGGAGACTTCCTCCCGCTGGGGATGTGATGTGTGATGCAACACTCCAATGTGAATCACTGCCATATCCGGACTACCACCAATTATACACACACATACACCCGGGTGCAAACACACACATATTCACACCAATATGCAGTGGAAACTCAGCAGGAGAGAGTGACGGCTGTCACAGACACTCAAAATCACACAGACACTGTCTCAGGTCTTTGGACGTACGCAGGACACTTTCGCCCAGACACAAAATCACACATACGTAATTCAGTCAGAGTCAGGATTCTCTCTGCTGTCTCCGACTGCTTTTATTAGCATGTGAGGAGCAAGACGATGTTAAAAAGCACAAGGAGGGAAACACACCCGGCACATATCCAGCGGACATCTTTAACCCAGTCAGGATTTGCTGCTTTCCCACCACTAATAGGATTATTGGAATGTATTATCTGCACCAGAGTTGAGTGTATATCCACTTTACACTGTAAGTTTAAACCAATCCAGTGTGGTCGTTATTATTTATATTGCTTTGAATCCACAAAGACCCCTAAATGCATCAGCAGATGTTGCCTGAGGTTCAAACAGAGTCCAGAGTCACTGCAGTTCATCCACAGAGGACCCTGAGTTTCGAGGAGCACAGACCAAACCCCATAGCCGGCCGAGTTTGGGCCCATTTTGCCGACGGGTTTCTTCAGGGAGCTCAGGAGACCTGTCTCGCCCTCTTTCGCTGGAGGGATCTTGTGTCATCTCATGTACAAAAACAGAGACACTTTTGGGTTGAGGGAGGTCTGAGCTGTATGGCTCAAACTATCCAATGTGCACACTTGAGGTTTAGAATGATAAGAGCTCCCTCTAGAGGTGCTCCTCACACTGCAGTTTGCTCACTCACATCTGTTTGCTCTCCTCCCTCCTGGATTCACTTAGTTCCTTTGTTTTTCTGTTGTACCGATGAAGATTTCCCCTGTTACAGGAATTATGGCTTGAGGGATTCTGTGAGCGGGGTCTCAGCGCGACACAGGCCGACAACCTAATAAAATTACAGCAGGCGTGAAAAGCTGACATCAGCTGACACCTGCCCCTCCTGGGGTCCGGTGACTTCAACTGTGATGATCTCATGTAATGAGAGCATCATTTTGTGCAGTGACCCCTTTCGCTCTTCACCTCACCTTCTGCCCTCCTTTAAAAAGATACACACACACACAGACACACACAAACACACACAAACACACAAGTAGTTTGATGGCGCTGCGTGAGTGGCAGCCTGTTACAGCAGCTCTCACTTTTCGTACCTCTTTCAGTGTGTAAATAGTGTTTTTAGTGTATTTTTGTTGTTTGTTTTTTTTACTACATTGACACTTTAAGCAAGTGCGCAGCTATGGATGTTCACATTTTAACATTCGTAGTTTGCTCCTTGCTGTTTTCGGCACTATTTGGTGTGGCTGTGGGAAACTCACTCGACCACGGCTCCCCATTCAACCACGGCTCCATTGTTTACACCCGGGATCAGCTGTTGGGCCTGCGCCACACACCCCTTCTCTGCGCGGAGCGGCCGGAGATCCTCGAGGAGTTACGGAGGAGGAGAAGAGGATGCAGAGCGGGAGTGAAGCGCAGGGAGCGGAAAAGACGGTTTAAACCATGTTTACCGTCTGTCATCATGGGGAATGTAAGATCTCTCCCAAACAAGATGGAAGAGTTGACGGCGCTGACCCGACTGCAGAGGGAATACAGGGAATGCAGCCTCATGTGCTTCACAGAGACGTGGCTGACTGAACTTTCTCCGGACTCACACGTAAATCTGGACGGCTTCCAACTCGTACGAGGGGACCGAAAAGCAACGGAGTGCGGTAAGAAGAAAGGAGGTGGGATCGCTGTGTTGGTTAACGATAGATGGTGCCACCCGGCACACACCAACGTCAAGGAGATGCTCTGCACCAGAGATTTGGAGCTGTTAGCGGTCAGCATGCGGCCATACTATCTCCCGAGGGAGTTTTCACATGTTATTGTTGTGACTGTGTACATCCCCCCCTCGGCGGTCGCTGCTGTAGCTTCAGATCGGATCCACACAGTTATCTCGCATCTTCAAAGCCAGCACCCCCAAGCCCTCCTCCTCATCTCCGGTGACTTCAACCATGCCCCTCTGTCCTCTGCTCTTCCCACCTTCACCCAGTACGTGAACTGCCACACTAGAGACAATAAAACTTTGGACCTAATGTATGCAAACATCAAGGATGCATACACCTCATCCCCCCTCCCCCCGCTTGGTCGCTCGGATCACAACCTCGTTCACCTCGTCACGGACTACACCCCTGTGGTGAATAAACAACGACCTGTGAAGAGGACTGTTAAGGAGTGGTCCGAGGAGACCAGTGCCAGGCTCAGAGACTGCTTCGAGACTCAGACTGGGAGGCACACTGCAGCCCCCATGGCACTGACATTGACAGCATGACCCACTGCATCACGGATTATATTAACTTCTGCGAGGAGAACACTGTGCCCTCCAAGCTGGTGCGGTGTTTTCCCAACAACAAACCCTGGGTGACCCCCGAGATAAAGGCCCTGCTGAACGAGAAGAAGAGGGTCTTCAGATCGGGGGACAAAGAGGAGCTGCGCAGAGTCCAGAAGGAACTCCGGCTGATGATCAGGAAGGGGAAGGACAGCTACAGGAAGAAACTGGAGAAGCGGCTGGAGCAGAACAACGCCAGGGACGTTTGGAGAGGGCTGCAGACCATTGCAGGCCACGGAAAAGGTGTGGGAAGACAACAACCCAGCGGGGACAAGGACTGGGCAGATGAACTGAATCTGTTCTTCAATAGATTTGATTCCCCCCCCCCTGCCCCCTCTTCACACCTCTCCTGGCCAGCCCCCCCTCCCCCTCCCCTCCTCAGCCTGCCACCTTCGACACCTGACCCCCACCAGCCAACCCCCACCCCATCTCCAGATCATCATCCCCCCTTGAGACTCTCACCACTCCTCACCCCCACACCCCCACCCCAGTCATCCTCCACCCCCCTCTCTATAACAGATGATCAGGTGAGAAGCCAACTCAAGAAGATCAAGGCAAGGAAGGCCCCGGGCCCGGATGGTATCAGCCCAAGACTGCTCAAGGACTGTGCTGACCAGCTCTGTGGTGTGATCAGGCATTTGTTCAACCTAAGCTTGAGCCTGGAGAAAGTCCCAGCCCTGTGGAAGACCTCCTGTGTGGTCCCGGTGCCGAAGACGCCGCGCCCCAAGGAGCCTAACCACTTCAGGCCAGTTGCCCTGACTTCTCACCTGATGAAGATGATGGAGAGGATTATCCTGAGACACCTACGACTGCTGGTGGGCACACAGCTGGACCCCCTGCAGTTTGCTTACCAGCCTGGGATTGGGGTGGATGACTCAGTTACCTACCTGCTTCACAGATCCCTGCTACACCTGGAGGACAGCAGGAACACTGTGAGGGTCATGTTTTTTGACTTCTCAAGTGCATTCAACACCATCCAGCCTTCACTGCTCAAAGTGAAGATGGAGAACGTGGGAGTGGACCAACACCTGGCTGCATGGACAACGGATTACCTCACCAAGAGACCACAGTATGTGAGGCTCCATCACTGTGTGTCTGACGTGGTGCTCTGCAGCACAGGTGCCCCTCAGGGTACGGTGCTCTCCCCTTTCCTCTTCACCCTCTACACCTCCGACTTCACCCACAACACCACCCACTGCCACATCCAGAAGTTCTCAGATGACACAGCCATCGTTGGATGTGTTCCTGAGGGGAATGACCTGGAGTACAGGGCGGTCATCACAGACTTCGTCAGCTGGAGTGAGCTCAACCAGCTTCAGCTGAACACCAGCAAGACGAAGGAGATGATCGTGAACTTCCGGAAAAAAGCATCCAACTTAACACCAGTGAACATCCAGGGATTGGACATAGAGGTGGTGGAGAACTACAAATTCCTGGGTGTTCACCTCAACAACAAACTGGATGGTTCGACAACACACATGCCCTCTATAAGAAGGGCCAGAGCCGCCTCCACCTGCTGAGGAGGCTGAGGTCCTTCGGAGTGTGCAGGGCTCTCCTCAGGACTTTTTATGACTCTGTGGTGGCTTCAGCAATCTTCTACGCTGTGGTCTGCTGGAGGGGGGGTAGCACGGACAGAGACAGGAGCAGGCTCAACAGACTGATAAGAAGAGCGAGCTCTGTCCTGGACTGTCCTCTGGACTCCATTGAGGAAGTGGGGGACAGAAGGATGTTAGCCAAGCTGGCGTCCATCATGGGCAACACCTCTCACCCCCTACATGACAATGTGGGGTCCCTGAGCAGCTCCTTCAGCAGCAGACTGTTACACCCACGGTGTAAGAAGGAGAGGTTCCGCAGGTCCTTCATCCCGGCTGCAGTCAGGCTCTACAACACCAGCACCACCTGATAATGTTGTAGTCCCTGTCTATTATCTTTATCTCCACTCAACCTCTCACCATAGCTGTATTTGTATTTTTATTTTTCTTATTTATTTTTTATTTTTTTACTCAGATCACTACTATGCACAATAATATTCAACACTTTACATCTATATTTATATCATGGTCACTTATAATGGTTACATTGCAATATTTATATTTTCCTTTATACTATCTTGTAGTATTATTTATATTATGGTCACTTACTTTTAATTATTTTTTCTGTATCATGGTCACTACTGTTGCAATATTAATTATAATACTTTTGTTTTCATTACAATAACACTTACATCACTCCACTTTCTCCCCAGTACCTGCTTTTGCACAGTGTCTGTTTTGCAGGTTGTTTTTGTTTTCTGTATATTTTTACTCTCATTATGTGTAGTTTAGTAGTGTATATATTTTGATCTTTCTTTTTTATTGTTGCTTCGGCACTGTTATTTAAATTCTGTTTTTCTCTTTTTGCTGTAACAAGTGAATTTCCCCGTTGTGTGGATAAATAAAGAAATCTAATCTAATTACACACACACAGTCTCCCGTTTCCCCTGCACTCATCTATTTTCTTCAGCAGTTCCTCCCTGGCTTTAATGCAGTCTGAGAATGTGTCTGCTCCGTCAGTCAGACTCACTGTCTTTTCCACTCATTAGACTTAAAGGAAGGAAAATGTCTTTGTGTTTGCCATTTTTCAGTAACCACTGTGCTGAGTGCACAGACACACACACACACACACACACACACACTCTCTCTCACACACACAGACACACACATAAATTATTTACACATCTATCAGCATTAATGCACCAGTCAATTACATTACGGGCTGAGCCTATAAGTTCTCTGCAAACTGTGTTTTTCCCATAATGAACAGCTTCATATACCGTATATTTGATCTGAGAGAATAATGACTTGCACAAAGATATTGACTCGTCGTCCTGCCCTTGTATCAAATTAAATTTTTCTAAGTTCTAAAACTAAAGATTACAACATCTCGTATGGCATTACTCAGGTGCTGTGAGCTGAGCCACACTCAAATCTCTCTTTCTTCTTTCATGCACTTTTCTCTTATTCTCCTTTCATAACAGCAAATCCAGCCTCTATCTGTAGGAAACCGAATGTTGCCCGACAACAGTGTGTTCTCCGCTGAGAACATTGGAACGCCGGTCCTTTCTTTTGCCCTCTCCCTCACTCCCCTTCCCTTCCTCTCTTCAGCGGTGTTCCTCTATCTCTTCCCCCCCTCTCTCTGTTCTGCTGCCCTGCTCCCATGGTCTTTTCTCCCTCACTCTGGTCTTTCATATATAATGCATGTTAAACAAACAGACATGTCAGAGCCACTCAAATGCATGGCTGTCCCCTCGCCGCTGCTCCATCCTACCCTTGGTGGGAGGGTCACGTCTCAGAGGCGCTCATGTGAAGCCAAGGCCCAGATGAACCATGTGATCGTCTGCACCAGACACAGGCCGTGCTTCGAACGGGGGGGGTATCAATGTTGCTCCTTTACTCAAAAATCTATACTGGTTCCGAGAATAAAACTTTTGTGTGGAATGCAAGTCAAAATTTCAAGGAAGCATAAATCAAGCAGTGGTTTTTGAACCTGTTTTTCAAGTGGATGCATGTTCAAAACTATTTCATCAGGGATCAAAACGGGTTCTGTTTATTCTCATTTTCTGTTCTATATGCAGTTAAGTCCAAACTTCATGTGGCTGAGAGTGGAAATTTGGCAGAAAGTGTCATTATAACCTCAGCCAAGGAAGTTATGTTACCCACTGTCCATTGGTTTGATTGTGCCGAAAAAAACTGCAGAACGGATTTTCCTGAAACTTGATGGAAGAATGGGACATGAAAGAACCCATGAAAAGAACCCATTTCATTTTGCCATGGAACCGGATTGGACCCAGAAATTTGTATCACTTTCTTAACATTGTAAAATGGGCCGTTAAATTAATTTTTTTATCAATTTCCCAGGGAATAATTCCTGGATCTTGATAAAAGATAAACTCTGGCATATTTAGCAGACTGATTTATATTAGTGTGTGCAATCTCATTTACGCTGTACTTGGACAATTCTAGTTATACATGTAAATGTAATCCCTCTGTTGGGGATATGCTACATCTTAAGCTCCCTCACTATCTCTCTCATGAACACACACATACACACACACACACACAAACTCCCACACACATTCCTCATTTGTCAGGTGCAAAGGTCTGTACAAATCCAGACCACGCTCATACAGAAATTGCATTATTTTCCAAGAGAACTGTGGAGCGTTCGATGCCGTGCAACATCCACCAGCGGCGTGCACGTACAAAAGGAGTTTGCCACTTGACAGAGAGCGCGATGGGGCCTGAAAAGCATGGGGGTACGAGTGGGATCATGCTCGATCGCTGGCAAAGTGCGCTCATTTTCATTTTCCATACAGAATATGCTCCACTTGTGTTGCAGTGATATAATGCAAAATGACAAAAGTGCACACTTCACAGGCGCATGATCCAGCAGTCGTACTTGAAAGCTATCACAATGTCAACATGTGTGAAATGTCCTTAGATCAGCTGATCACTGCATTTCATCTTTGTGGAAGACTTTCACAATGAGTCTCCTCAGGATCAAATAATCATATAATGCAAATCCATCGCATAATAAAGTCATTAGAAGTACACAAAGGTTGATGAATTGTGCCCACCTGCGTAGTAAGAATAAATAATATGAATAAATGATGGTTCTCTCCACTTTTTCCACCCACTGTAGGCAGAGAGAAAACTGGATTTACTCAGACAGCTAATGCACACAGTGACTCAGAGTTTATACTGTGTGTGGATGAAATGGGCTCAAGAGGCTTTTCCTCTCACAGAAAGCAAAATATCTGTCCAGGAATAAGATATTGATTAGTCATTTCCCCGAGCTGAAGCTGAGTAAACAGGCTAAGCAGACATGTGACCAGCGCTTGTTGATAATTGTTGTCTGGTCATAGGGCATTTCTCTGAAATGATACACCAACACAGAGCTGCACAGTAAATCCTTTATCGTTGACACTACTTGTTAATGCACAAACATCTGATCAAAACACACACACGTCATCTGTTTGGTATTCGTGTCATTGAATCTTTTCTGCAGAAACAAAACAATCAAATATTTATTCCCATGTTTAAAGTATTCTACTTCCCCAGTATGAAAAACAACACATCCCTCGGCATTGACGATAATGTTTGAACTGCTTGTTTAGACGAGGATGCACCAAGGCGGAAAAAAAACATTTGGTTTTTAAGCATCGAAATGAACAACAAATGAAAAACAATTATTATCAGTTTGTAAAGAGCTTCAAAAAGAGAGCAATTGGGTTATGTAACATCCAGTAACTCGGTGGAGTGTAATTAAATAAAGATACAGGATGAGTGTTTTATTACTTATCCAGCTTGTGAGGTGGAACAGTGTTTGTCCAGTAGCTCTCTGACCCTGATCTCCTCAAAAGAAAGTGTCAGGCAAGAATATTCATATTACCTGATAAGATCATTAGTTAAATACCACTAAGCCTATATCTGTACAACCTGGTACAGTGGTGTAACTAATAGACCAAAATATTCAAACAGTTGTTGATGAGTTGATCCGTTCCCTGTCAGCGGCAGAGTGAGTTAAAACTTATTATTAGGGTTCATAAGATTTTATAATTTCTTTACGATATATAGATCACTAGTGACTTTTATCTTAAGACTATGTTTTAATGTATGGCTGTACTTTACAGTGGCCTATATGCCACATAAATGATTCTTCTTCTTGGTGGAGGTAACTAGGACTGTTTGATTGGACTGTAAAAACTTCATGGACGATAGCCCCAGCACACAGCAATACCATGCGGCATTGGAGCAAAACACCAAGAGATTTTCTTGTTTTGAGAAGTGTAAACATTTCTTGGGTTTCATTAGGAGACTGTGGCAGGACAAACTAGAATATGGCCGGCTGCCTCAGTCTGAATAAGTAATAGGAAACACTGCTTTGACATGACGAGATAGGGCACTAGCCTTGGCGGAGGTACAGTATGTACTCTCAGGCATACATACAACAGCGCTGATCAACTCTGTCTTCTGCACTTGGCCACGAACTCTCCCTCCATCAAATGTTATGTTCTGTTTGACAATATGATTGGGAGAGTAATCCCTCCCTGGCAATCCTTTGTGTGTGTATTTTTATTTAATATGTTGGTATTCTGTTCATTTTATATCATATTTATTTTTCATAACGCTGTATTATTACTGTTGAGTATGTGTATTAAACACACAAATTAATTATTATATTATCGTTATTATTTATTTATGTCATTTGTATTTTAGTTCACATTACAGTGGTTTGTACCACTGGATATTTGCATTGTTCAGTGATTAAAAAAAAATCTAATTTATGAATCGTCTCATCATATCGTATCTTTATCAAAACTTTGTGTTATTGTGATATTTGTGTTATTCGAGATCTCTGACACGCTTCATATCGTCATGACGGAGTGCAGTGTGTAGTTAGTACCACCAGATGTCACTTAATCCTCACAAGCAGGGCAGATGGCTGCAGTGAAATCCTCCACCCACTAGATGGCAGCACACAAATAAAATGCTTCTTAAAACAAACACGTCCCATGCATTTTCTTTTTTTCTGTGCTGTTTTAAAAGTAAACAAAGGCGAAAACCCCGCAGAGGTGAAAAGGAAAGAAAGTCTGTGATCCCACCATAAAAACAGGGGAAATACCCTGAAATAGTCCGTGTTTTTCTACTGACTCCACCTGTTCCAGTGAATGGTGAGAGACGTTGCGTTTGTTACATGAAGAAGTGGAGAGAGAGCGAGACAGCGAGAGAGAGAGAGAAATTGGAGCAGGACAGATGTGAACGTGCAGCAAACCAGGAAGTGCCTTTTTGTTGTTTTAATCAACTTAAACCTTGTTCTGCTTCTTAGTCCAGCTTTTATTTTATTTTTACAAACTTACGCTCAAACGTTGAAGTGGTTCTGGGGGCCTCTGGCAGCCCTAGAATAGTAGTTGGGCCCCTTTTGACTCTCACTATACACATTAGTGTGGAGGGCTGATCAATTAACATAACAAAATGTATCACAATATCAATTTAAACGTTATGAATATATAGAAAGTCCAATCCATAGATAGATACTTTATTAAACAGACTATGCTTTAACCTCTTTGCATTCTGTAATGTAAGGAACTCGGTGAAGCTGCAGTTAAATCTATTGTAAAACTTTCCTGCATCAAGATGTTTATTTTTATATTTTGGCATAGAGGCCAATGAAGGAGGTTGTTTAGTCTATAACATAAATATGCCAGTACCTTATTCTTTTCTAATTTAACTTTAATTGTCTTGCAAATTGCTTCATGCTCTCCGGAGGGACATGCTACATTAATTTTGAAGGTGTTACCTCAAATAAATATGAGAATATTATTACATTTTATGGCTGCAAAAGCCCTTCAGGAATCTATGTCTGTATATCTAAATGGACAATAACTGACTTCAGAATTAAAATGGATTGTGTCTTACGTTCAGTATATTGTTTTGCGGTTCTTTCAGGTTTGATTCATCATCACAATTTTTCCTTTTCATCTTCTCAGGAGCTGATTTAAGTTACACTGAGTCATGGTTGAAGAGCCAGCAGCAGAAATACAGCTGCTCAGGAGCCTGAAGGCAAAGCTAATAGAGATTCTGAGCGGCGACGCCGACTTTGTGCTGCAGCGTGCCCACTCCCGCAGCCTGCTGTCTGAACCCGGCTACCAGCGGGTGAAAGCGTGCCGTGTTCCAGGTGAGAAGGTGACGGACCTGCTGGATCACATCCTCCAGAGAGGGCCTGAAGCAGCACGGGGACTCCTGGAGCTACTGAAGGACCAGGACCTGCAGGAAACCTTCCCACTGCTTGGTTTTGTAAAGGATCTGCAAGTCACTACAGCGCCATCAGGTAATAACAGAATCTGCTTTTGAAGCAATCTTATTATTATATACTGTTAGATTTATATGATGACCATCAAAAGTTTTCTCTGTTCACACAACAAGAAGCAACAAGGAAGAAAAAGCAAGCACCTGACACAGAGGAGATCATTCCTGTCAAAATGATCTGCAGAAACCGTGAGTCACACTACACTCAGAGCTTTACCCTTTACACCACTGTTGCATCATAATTGACTTTTTTCTGCCTCTGTCTCGTTGCCCAGGCTCTCGCTTGGTGACAGAGAAGCAGCTGATGACCGTGGCCCGTGCCATTGGCAGTTCTTGGCGAGAGATCGGCAGACTGGCTCTGGACATCCCCACTGTGAAGCTGGAGCAGATTGAGGAGGACAAATCCCAGCACGTGGAGCGAGTGTTCGCCATGCTGGGACACTGGCGCACCTGCCAGCGGGAAGAAGCCACCGCGGCTCACCTGCACTCCCTGCTCAGTCAGGATGACTGGGCCCTGCCACCGGAGAGAATCGACTTTCTGTTGGAGACTGTCTGAGGCCTTCACTGTCTGGGTGAAAAACATTCAAAGTTGAGGGTTATTACTGGGAAATCTGTTTTATTTCCTGGCAAATTGACGGTTGTTCCATATTAGTTAACAACATTTTCCTAAGCTTAAAATGGATCATTTACTTTTAATGACATTTCAGTTTGATATGAAATGTTTCTTTTCTTTTCTAAAATGTATTTTAAAAGATTTTTTTATTTTTGTATCTGCAGCAGGGATTTTCATTCTCCTTTCAGTCAATGAAATTGACTCAATTCATTCTATTGTATAAACGCTATCTCAACGCATTACATTTACATTTTTACATTTTTCATTTAGCTGACGCTTCTTTCTAAAGCGACTTACAATAAGTGCATTCAACCATGAGGGTACAAACCCAGAACAACAAGAATCAAGAAAGTACAATTTCTTTAAAAAAAAAGCAAAACTCCAAAGTGCTATAAGAACTCATCATTTAATAAACATTCTACCTGGATCTGAACTTTTCTTTTGAATGTCATTTGAACTTGTTCATATGTTGCTTGAAATCTGTTCTCTTACATGGACATATACATATATATACATATTTTTATGGACATTTATTCTTTTTTTCATATTGCACTTTGAGCTGCGTTTCTTGTAAGGTGCTAAAGAAATACAGTTTTGTATTATTATTATATATGACACCATTGTCTTAATAAAGTAACACATTCTGTAGCGTCTCTCTGAGAGTATTTCTACTAAGTGACAGAAACTCATACAGTAAGTCAGGGGTAATATTCATATCGTGTGTGTTTTCTGCTGCACCTTCACTTCCTTTCACATCCCATTTAATGAACTTGATGTAGGACAAAGTCCCCCACCCCCCACCCCCCCTCCTGCTCCTCACACTCTGTACTTCTTCTCTGTGGCCATTTCCTGTGCTGTGCTCTGTCTGTGCGGATAACGAAGGAACAGACGCTCAGCAGCTTCTTAAATCTGCGAATATGTCCAACACGTTTCCTTCCTCGTGTGAGTACACGGTGCTTTGTCGCTTTTAACCCGGTTTCCCCTGCAGTCAATGGGTTTCTTCTGCTGGTCGGATTCATGTGAAAATGCAACGAAGACGCGGTGACGCTGGATTGTGATGTGTTCAGGGACACCCTGTGCAAACTAAGTGCAAATGTTCTTAGCGCCCAAAAAGGACGACCACAAAACAACAATGGCTACTGATACTTCGTAAAGATAATAAAGATGATAATAATAATTAAATTGAAGGGTTAAAATGTTATATATCATTAAATTGCATGGTCAAGACTATAATAATAGCAACCATAATAATAATGACTATTTTATGGCATCATATTTATACATCATATTACATAAATGTTAGGTTAATAGTGTATGATGTCTAAATCATTGGCAGTTGTTTTTTATTTAAAAATGTCACTGTAAGGTGGTGTTTCCTAACTAAAACCTTGTTTTTCATGTACAGATTTAAATGAATGTTGATGGGTTTGATCTTGCAAAAAAAATAAAAGAAACTAAATTCATCTTTTAAAGGTCATATGAAATTTTAGTTGGACATCTTTCTAGTGGATTGCATGATCACACATACTACTTATAATTATAATAATATACTATTAAATGAACTTGAGCATAAGTTGTTTATGTGTGTGTTATAACAGCAGCAGAGAAGCAGACCCAGGAGGCAGACAACCTCCACGACCTGACTGAGCCTCTCATTGACCACACCGAGGGACAGCTCTTCCTGAATGAAACCTTCAAGATTATTATAGAGGAGGTGCTCAGCAAGGGCACAGACGTCAAGGAGAAGGTCTCGAGTGAAGCCTACAAATTACAAAGTACACTGTCAGATTACTGTGACAATTGGGGACAAAAACTCACAAATCATTTTCCCTCCGGCAGGTCTGTGAGTGGAAGGAGCCGGAGCAGCTGGCTCTGCTGCTGGATCTGGAGCTGAGGGCGGCGGGGGAGCCACAGCACAGGCTCCTGCAGAGAGTCAAAGATGTCGCCAAGTACAGCGTCAAGACAAGTGAGACTGCAGGAGAGAGTGGAAACAGTTCAACAGTTTGACCTTTATTCACCGGAGTCTTTCTTTTTCTGTTGCTCATTTCAGGTCACCCACGTTTTTTTAACCAGCAGTTCGGTGGGGTTGACTACCATTCCCTGGCTGGACGGTTTCTCACTGAGTCGCTCAACACTAACCTGTAAGAATCAACAAAGCACAGAAGCACATTATTATACAGGGGATGTGATGCAAAACTCTGATGGTAGTTTCATGTTAATCTGTTTTATAGTTTTTGTGTAATCTTACTTAAAAACAAACAAACATTGGTGGAAGTCTTAAGTGTATTGCTTGACTGATTGTACCTTATTGCTTTCGACTGCAGGCGTTTATTAAACTCTGTAGTAATTTCTGTGTATGTAAAGTATATAATATATAATGTAACATGGTACAGTACAAAATACAACCTTAAGATGATAAGACATCTTCTGTTTCCTCTGAAGTTTCACCTATGAGGTTGCCCCTGTGTTTGTGCTGATGGAGACTGAGGTTCTGAGGGGGCTGC
This sequence comes from Limanda limanda, assembly GCF_963576545.1. Lineage (NCBI taxonomy): Eukaryota > Metazoa > Chordata > Actinopteri > Pleuronectiformes > Pleuronectidae > Limanda > Limanda limanda. The sequence goes on from NC_083642.1 coordinate 13,691,840, forward strand.
GTCAGCTGGTGGGCTGGACCGAAGGAGACGGTCTTTTCTGTCCCGGGGGGTCGACCTCTAACATGTACGCCATGAATCTCGCACGCTACCGACTCTTCCCAGAGGTCAAAACTCAGGGGCTGTGGGGTCTCCCTCGACTGACCGTCTTCACATCTGCCGAGGTCAGAACACAGCAATCAATCTGAGGGAATGAGATGAAGCGTTGTAGTTCATGCTGCAGTTTTTGTGTTGAATTTACAATAATATGACGAAGGTATTTTTTTACCCAGAGCCATTACTCTGTGAAGAAGGGGGCTGGGTTTCTGGGTTTGGGGACAGACAACGTCATTTTGGTGAAGACGGATGATGGGTAATGTATTGCTCTTTGTAAGAGCTGAGACAATGTATTCATCAATACTTTTCTTAATATATTTAATACATATTTGTTAATCAGTTGATCATTTAAAATGAGAAAAACTTTCAGATTTTAGATTCTCAAATGTGATTTTCTCCATTTTATAGCATTGTACAATTGGATTTCTTTGGGTTTGTGCCTGTTGGTCGGATCAAATGAGCAATTTGAAGACATAACTTTGGGTTAAACAATATACCACTGTTTTCCTCACACTTTGTAGACTACATTGTTAAAACAAAATAAACAAATAAAATGAAAAACAATGATAACAAAATTTCTAAATGACTTGATAGTGTTGGTGGTACCCATATTAAAGGTGGCTCTGTGGATCCTTAACGATACCTTTGGTCTTTTTTCTCTTCTCTTTCATACACTGCAGAGGGCGAATGATTCCAAGGGACCTGGAGGAAAAGATAACACTGGCAAAGTCTCAAGTACGTCCTCACATATATCAAATACGACGTGTTGTTCGTTAAACATCCATAAAGTTGGTGCTTTTTGTTCATCCTACAAACCAGAAATCACATGATACAGGGTAACTATCTGTTTCCACCAGGGTGCAGTACCATTCCTTGTGAGCTGCACTGCAGGCACCACAGTTCAGGGAGCCTTTGACCCACTGGACCACATTGCTGATGTCTGTGAGAAACACAAGCTTTGGCTGCACGTAGACGTGAGTCCCCCCCGGTGGACCATAAAATCCATGTCTATTGACAAGCTGTGGTTTTTTGTAAGCGTGTCTTGTATTCATTAAAATTTAAGAGCATGCAGAGGTTATTTTGTTTTGACATTTGTTTCAGGCTGCCTGGGGAGGGAGCGTGCTCTTCTCCAAGCAGCACAGACGTCTGATGAAAGGTGTCGACAGGTATTAATATGCAGGGAGATGCATTTTACATTCTGAGGAAGGCAACAGTTTTTCTTTAAGTTAGGAAAGATGTGGTCATACAGACGATACAGATAATATGTTACCTTGTGTGTGTGTTTGTGTGATAAGAGCAAATTCCGTGGCCTGGAATCCACACAAGATGCTGGTGGCTGGCCTGCAGTGCTCCGCCCTGCTGCTTAAGGACACAACGGTTTGGCTGCAGAACTCCCTGATCCACATCATTATATTTCAATGGTTTTTATTCATTTGACCGTTGTTAATCTGCTCCTGTTCCTCAGAATTTGTTGAAGCAGTGCCACTCTGCCAGCGCCACATACCTCTTCCAGCAAGACAAGTTCTACGATATCAATCTGGACGTCGGGGATAAGTCTCTGCAGTGCAGCCGCAAGGTGGACTGCCTGAAGCTGTGGTTGATGTGGAAAGCTGTTGGCTCCGATGGTTTGGCAGAGCGTGTAGACAAGGCTTTTTTCCACGTAATGTAAATAAACCGTGCAGTTGTACCTCAACACACAGGCCTTGAGTCAAGTATCAAAGTCTCATCTTAAAGACGGGTATTAAAGTATGTGTGTATGTGAACATTTTCTCCTGCAGTTACCTGGTGGAGCAGATGAAGAAAAGAGAAGGGTTCCATCTGTTGGGTGAGGTAAGAAATTATCTCAGCAGGTATATTAAGAAACTGAAGAAAAAAAAAATGGGTGGCAAAAAGAAGATTTGACTTGTCTGAATTTGTCTCCATTAATAGCCTGAGTTCGTGAACGTGTGCTTCTGGTACATACCGCCCAGTCTGAGAGGGAAGGAAGGAGATGCAGATTATCAGGACAGGCTCGCAAAAGTAAATTTATCTTCTTAATTATTTTTGGGGAAAAACACAAAATGGTGGCCTCAGTGTTTTTGTGTTTTTTTCTTCAAGGTTTTTAACTGTGCTCTTTGTTTGTTTGTTTTTTAAATAAAAGGTGGCTCCAGTCGTCAAGGAACGCATGGTGAAACTCGGCACAATGATGGTCGGCTACCAGCCTCTGGGGAACAGAGTCAACTTTTTCCGTGCCATCATCTTCTCGCCCCTGATTTCTCAGAGAGACATGGACTTCTTTCTCGATGAAATTGAAAGACTGGGAAACGATTTGTGACCGAAAAACACAATTTATCAGATTTGAACCCCGTCTTTCCATCTGAGCTGACAATTGTATTACCACAAATTATAAGAAGCAAAGTCATTGCTCATTTGGAACAGCTGTAGTATGAGCTATGAGTTCTGAAAGTCATAGAACAAAATATTAACATTGAAAGAATCTAATTATAGATAAATAAGAGTCATACTTCCTATCAAATGTTTGTGGCTTGTATTTTAATGTTTTTTTAATTGAATTAAACAACTTTTCTGAAATGAGTTTTCTTGAGACTTCTATACGGGAGCAGTAAAGTACCAGCGTGTTAACCAAATCAAGAATGATCGATTATAATAATTCATTCCATATCTGCTATTGTTCACTTCAGAGTTTTCTCTTGATGTCTCTCTTTGTCCTCCGTCTATTCTCACAATCAATTCTACTCTGCAGGAAAATGATCCTGTTCCTCATTAACTATCGCTAATTGTTCACCATTAACTTGAACAAGAATTAGTACAGATGTTCTTTTCCCATTATTCTTTAACGTTGTCCAGACCTCTTTTAATTGGATTTCCCCTCATGTGCTTGAGCTGAATTACCTCCATGTATATTTCTTTGTTGTCTTTTAATAACTTCCTTAGCCTCATGTGTCTCTGTCTTTGATAAGCCAAAACATTTTATTTCAATTCTCTCATTTGAGCTGCTCTTATCTTTTCACCAAGGTACAACTTTCCTTCTGCCACTTATTTTAATTATTGAAGCACATACCAGCTGCAGCTTAATTGCTGACCAGTGCATTCATTATTACTTTGATGCATGATAATGTGTTCTACATTTTCCTCTGACACACTTTTCTTTGAGTTCTCCACATTATTATGTAACATGGATTGAGAACTTGCAACGTGATGATCACCTGCTCTCCGACCATAAGCTACTTTTATTACTTTATTGTAATTTGCCGCCTTTGACGATTACTCATTACCTTTAACAGTCAAATGAGCAGGCAGCAAACACACTATACCCAACCTTAGTTCTCTTAAAGTCACAATGTGCTCTTCTGCATTTTGTGAAATATGGCTCTTTTATTATCATGTGCTAAACATGTAACATTATCTTTTTTATTATTTAATGTACAATATCCCCTTGATTAATATCAACTGCAACATTACATTAATTATCATGTGTAATACATACTTCTTATTTGTCACTTTCAATTCTATTTTTCCCCACTCCTATTTTAGTCTTGTTATAAGTTTATCAGCTATTATTATTAGTTTAAGTTTATTTCGTAATAGTACCATATCAGAGTTTGTTATGTAACTTTGGAGCAAGGCCTGCACATCATGAGACCTTGTGATAACAAACCTCAGAAAGTTGCTGCTGGAACTGAGGAAATGACTGTTTATAAATAGCTACTTGCATTGAAAAGCAGTAACTGGTTTTAATGTTGATGCTGGGCTGATGAAATCTAGACACTATGAATGATATGTTATAAAATGCAGGCCGGGTTAGGAACAGTGGTGTGACGTGACAAGGTCCATTTACTTCTTTGATGTACTTAAGACAATTTTTCATGTATGCATTAAGTCAATATATTTTCAGGTACTTTTCACATTTTCTCCAACACATTTCCAAACAGGAAAGAGGACGCCCCGGCCGAGACTCAGTCATACTGATGAAGTAGACCGTTGCATTAGGAAATAGATTAAACTCTGCTACTACTTTTATTGTAACTATCTTTAAAAGCAATTACTTACTTTTACTTAAGTAGAAAAGATAACGTGCTACTCTTACAATTACACAAGCACAGTATTTTGTCTATTTATTTGTACCTCTACTTTAATAAAATGTTGAATTACTTCATGCAGAACTAGAAAAAATATCAGTGTCACCCATCAGGCTTCACACTCCTCCACAGCAGGTGGCGCTACGTACCTGTACGACTGCTTTGAAATCCGCCAATAAACTCATTATCAGACAACAGAAGAAGAAGAAGACCCTCCCCCCCCTTCCTCCCGATCATGGCCGCGAATGTGGGTCAGCGCGCTCGCGTCATGTGACCACCCGTCGGACCATTCAGCGCAGTCCCCCGTGGAGCACTTCCGGTGCCGTTTCCTGTCAGTGTTTGTAAACTGAGAAAAAAAAATTGGAAGTGCGACAAGAAACAATCACCGAGAAACTGTGAGAACCGGGAGGTGAGTGACGCAGCTTCTCACACGGCGGGCTGGCGGCTCCGGGCGGGGTTTGGTGATCCGGTGGCCGGGTGTTTGTAGCGTGTGTGGCCGGGGAGAGGAGGTGTTCGGTGCTCGGCGCGGAGCCCGCACGCCCTGGCTGCCTGGCTGTTGTTGTGTTGCCCGGGCGGGGGGTGGGGGTGGGGGTCCACTCGCACAAGAGTTGTCCCTAAACCCCACCAGCTAGCTAGCTAGCGAGTTAGCCTTTTCTGTTTGCCCCAGCAGAGCCTCTCCTCACGCGGCACACTGTTAAACCCAGACCCGTGTGTGGGTACGTGCTCCTCCGGGTGCACGTCCGAGGCAGCAGCTCACCTGGCCGCGAAGGGCCACTTTCCAAGAGGGTATTTGATCGATATTATACCACGTTCGCTAACGAGAGCTGAAGTTATCACTCATCGAACACGTTTCCTCGGTTTAAAATATGTTAACGTTGCACGATCAGAAACTACCTGTTTCCCAGTGAGCAAGACTCACAATCAAAACCATCTGCATCTTTAAGATACTTGGTTTGATCGAAAGCAAAGTTATCACAATGAATCAGTGTTTTTTTTACTGTAATCAACGGTGTAGATAGACCCACACAGTTCTGGAAACAGCACCGGTTCTCTGCACAGTTTCTGAAAGCAACATGGAAGGATGATGCAGCATCGATTAGGAAATTCCTCTTCTGTGACTTCAGGCTTTCAAAATGTCTCCTGTCTTTCTGAAAATCCCTGATTATTACATTTTAGAACATTGAGCTATCTATATATGACTCTAGCTAGGTGTTTGGGGTTTTTATGAAATCAACTGCTTTACAGAGCCAAGGATGTAACCATTCACCGCTAAGATTTTGGCCAGTCTCCTAAACTTCCAAGACAAAACCCCTAATTCTCCCTTTAATCTTGTTCAAGTTTATAATCCCAGAGCATGAGAAAAAGTTGAAGCTCCTGGAAATATGATAACGAGTGTTTATCACCTTATCAAATCATATGTTTACATGATCATGACAGTTTCTGGTTGTCGGTTTGTGTTTCATTCATTACATTCTTCACCATATTGGTTTGCACACATTGCTGATATACTGAGTTTTCTGTGAAGTTAACTATATTTAATTAGTAAATTCCTTTTTTGATGTAAATACAAAATTCAAATAATTAGTTGCGAGTTTGTGTTTCTACGACATGTAATTAAACAAAGGACATTTTTATCCCAGGTTCTAATAACTGGTTTAGTAGCTAGTTGAAAACCCAGGAAGTCAAACATTTTTCAAAAGTTCTTTCGTCCTAAAATTATTATCATACAGGCTTATTGACTCTCTGTAAAATCACCAATTTTCACTACACTTAAGCTTTTCTGATGAAAGTAGTTCAAATGTGGCAGGCAACAGAACAAAATCTGCTACTAATGTTTATATTATTACTTATTCCTGTACCTATTAAACCGGGAAGGTGTTTGTGCACTATTTGAAAGACCCCGATAATCCATCAGTTGCTTTGTGATGTTAATGTGGTCACAAAATAACTTGACTTACCCAGATGTTGAATCAGTCAAGCCAGAACAAAGCCTTGAAGCATCTGTTAATTTGGTTTATTATAATATTTAACTAACCCAAGACCAACTGTAACTTCAAATCACTTTCTAACATATCAGCATTGCCTTTATATGATTTTTAGATACCTAAAACAACATGGTATCAAACAAAAGCAAACCTTAGACCCTTTTCTTTTGCACTTTTCATTATCACTTCAAATATGAAGCATGTGTTGGATGTTTTTTTGAAAATTATCTTGATTTTGTTCATCAGAATTTTCTTCTTCTACCTGAATGATGGTGACGCGTGCTGTGCACCAAACCACCGAGGCTGCCTATAGATATTAATGCAGGACCTAAATGTCTGTTCCAGATTTGGTCCTTTGTTAAATCTAAATATCTTGGTCTGGTTGTCCAGCTCCTGAATGTAAAAACTTTAGCCTTATGTTGTCATGCCTCTACTTTCAGGCTTTGGCCCCTGATGATTTGGGTGGCTGTGGTCTCTTCTGTCACCCCTCATCCTGAGTGAAGCCCCCTCTGTCCCCCCCCCCAAACACACACGCATTCAAACCAAGGCGATGACACACCATTCCAACTCTGTCCGAGACCATATGAAATGGGTCAGTGGAAGTCTTCATCTCCAGAATCAACATCATGGTTTTAGTGTGTCCCGACGGCAGTTCATTTATCTTTTGGTCCCATTTCTCAATGCACCCTCCTTCTACTCCTTGTCTCTGAGAGGAGTGCAATGGACCCGTCTATTCGGCCCTGACTCGATGTTTGTTTGTGTTGCCAGGCCGGGTTGCTGGGTTGTGAGGCGGTGCTGTCCAGCATGGCCCTGATGCAAGCCAACAGCATGCCAGGCCAGAAGAAGATGATGTCAAACTTGGGCCAGGGACACAGGGCCAGCAACGAGAGCCAGCAGAGCCACTCACACCACCACGGACACCAGGTTCACCACGGGCAACCACACCACAGCCACATGGGCCATCCCTCAGGCGGGAGCTGTCCTCCCCTGGTGAGAGAGAGACCAGATCTATGCTCAACACAGAAGCTTCTTAATGTACAGGGATAAAATAAGCTCTTATAATAACCAAATTTCAGTTGGTAATATCCCTAGAAAAACTTAAAACTTGATGTAGTTCTAATTCTGTGATGGACTCAAAAAGACATACATGTATCTTGTATGTGACTATATGTGCTTATTTAATCCCCCCATTTAACATTTTCAAGTGCTATTTAGACTTAAATAAATGATTTATAACATACAAATGCAGTTGTAAGCATATATGAAGATATTTTAAGTTAATAAATATCCAATAATTGTAATGTAACTGAACAGTAACCTGTTTGATGCTGTGCAACTGACTGGTAAATATTTATGTTCTGTTTCCTCCTAAAGTTAATCCGAAAGGACGGTGATTATCACTCATCAAAGCTGATGGACTCAAAGGACATGCAGGCAAACCAAAATATGCAACCCAAGAAGAAGCACAAAAAATCCCACAAAGCTAAAGAGAAAGTGGAGGTAAGCATGGTTTCAAAGCTACACATCTCAGTATAACCGCAGGGATCCACTTGTGAGGTTTAGCGCAGATCTAACTGTTTTTGTTTCTGTTGGTAGCATTTACTTCCAGCAGTGAGTATGGATGACGACAGTTCCTTGAGAGTGCAGAAGAACTTCATCTGTGACCACTGCTATGGAGCGTACCGGAGCAGCTACCACCTCAAGCGACACATACTCACACATACAGGTGAGATCTCACAGCTCACTTCAGTGAGACCTTTCTCTTGTATGCAGATGAAGGAAACATAGTGAAATAACCAGAGGTACATAATAAATACAAAGAAATTTATAAAATCTCTAGTAAATCAATTGAATAACTGCATTTAAACGCATATTTGAATAAGCTGGAGATGAAAATATCCTGTGAAATATACTGACAGATGTCCCACCTTTGGTTCTTCTCAGGCGAAAAGCCGTATGCTTGTGATGCATGTGATATGCGGTTCATTCAGCGTTACCACCTTGACAGACACAAGAGGGTGCACAGCGGAGAGAAGCCGTACCAGTGTGATCGCTGTCATCAGGTGAGTCATTCCTTCTTTTATCATAGCCAGTAGGTCGTAAGCTGTGCAGACAAGTAAGTGTTAGCTCGCGCTCTGCCGGGTGACCCTGGTGGGAGCCCCATATACAGAGGCTCCGCTGCACGTCACTCACTCTCAATTTCATGCTTACGCTGTCCTACCAATAAAGGCAAAATGGCCAAAAGATATATATTTTTTAAAGTGTTGACTTACACTGCCTTCAGCCTTTCTCCATAGCCACAATTTGCAACTTCTTAACTCTAAACGTGCTGTAGGTTTCTGCATTTTAGACGGCAACTAACAAATACATGAGTTTTTATAGTGTCAGTAATGATCTGCTGCTTTGACTGAAACACACTTGTTTCTCCATCTGGCCTCAGACCTTCTCCCGGACAGACAGGCTGCTGAGGCACCGGCGGCTCTGCACAGTCGGAGTGAGCAAAGAAGAGAGCCAGTACTCGCAGGACTCATCTAACCATCCGGCCTCCTGGAGCCCCCTACAGCCTTCCAACAACCGCCTAACTGTCTGACCCCCAGACCCTCCCCCCCACAGAGACAGTACATAACAGCCGCCTGAATCTCAGTCAGGTCGAATGTTGGAGCCCGACTGTACTGTAACCTGAAAACAGCCCGGCTTGAATCTTTAGTTTGCTTTTATCAGCTCACGCATAGAGTTTGATCGTGGATTTTTGTACTTTTTTTAATCTACTGTTACAGTCACAATACACATAAAAAGGAGGACAATTAATTCACAATCTTGGACAACAGTTAATGGTGTTCTGGCAATAACTTAATGACAAAGGCAAACATCTGCTTATATCTGAAAGGTTTTTTGGTTTTGCTGCCAAGACATTCTGAATATTTTTGACTGCATGGACCGTAAGTGCATCACACAGCGCCTCCTATGTGTCCTGCTGTCCTGCAATCAGCCCCAGAGCTGCCTGTAACTACACATGGACCGTTCACTGAGGGACACAGAACCATGTTGCTTTTTAAGTCCTGCCCATTTTGTGTTGATGAGGTTACGACTCATCTACCGGCCTCTGCTGACAAGCAGGAACATCACAAGGCTTGATGTCGTTGCTGCGTCGAGGAAACAGTTCTCCTCCTGTCCCATGCGTCTGAACACCGGCATTATACAACACTAAAGACAGGTTATTTATGATGCTCCGGAAATGTTCATTTTCAATGGATTTTGGTGTTAGTTAAGTTGTGTAGGGACTTCTGGCACGTGTTCACTGCTGTACCTTGTTTTAAAGAGGTAATGTCCGAGCTGTGGCAGGTGACACGATTGAAACCCGGAGCCTGTTCAGACCTGGTGTAAACATCCGTCCGGAGTGATCTGATCACACTGTTGAGTCCAAAGCGTCCTGAGATCTGATCACTTGAACCCCATTCAGAGGTGGTCAAGGGCGCACGTGGCTCCAAATGCATCCTGGGCCACATATTCAGGACGGCCTGCTCAGCTGACGTCTCTCACCCGCCGCTCAGTTTCACAAAAATGAATCAAATGTATTTTTATGCTTTTCAGTTTCAATGCGTTGATTTGTCTGTGGCCAAGTCACAATATTAACAATGATCGACACATAACGATTGATACTTTTTTCCCACTGGGTAAAATCTGTCATAACAACTGAATGAGATCTGTTCGGTCTGTCCCGACCCTCTGTCTATAAACCTCTCTCTTGACCGCTTGTGCTGACACATAGACATAGTGACTTAAATTTGCTTGTGATTATTTGCATTCAAAAGGTGGAAGTGAGATCCGATCACAAGTGGTCACAGGAGCTTTCAAGAACATTCTGCCTAATGCTGCCCAATTGTGATCTGATTTCTCAGGACGGATGTTAACCGCCGGGTCTGAACAGGACCCCAGTAGAAGATTGACAGGTTTTGTAGGAATAGCCCTGATTGTTTTGTTTTTTTAATCCTCTTGAACAAGTTTATTGGACTTTTTTAAATATTGTTAGCTGGATGTAGGAACCACCTGTCTGTGGCACACTCAATATACTGTAAATTCAATATGTCTCTTTTCCTAGAAACCACTGTCAGTCTTATTTTCCCCCAGTCTGCGTCAGATTCCTCTGACTCTGAAAGATTCCATCCTTTCAGGGTGTTTCTGATAAGTGAGGCTGGGTCAGCATATTGTCGGTAATCCCTGAGATTTACCTGAGAGCCCATGAAATCTCATCAAAAATTAATTTTATTTTACTGTTTGCACACATCTGGATCAAAACTATCCCTAGACCCCAAAGACTCATATTGTCTGGAGCTCAGCAGTTTAATTCAGCTCTCATGAAATTGCCAGTTCCTGCAGCTAAAAGTATAATTTGGCTCATCTGCAGATTTCCAGAGCTGATCTCCGTCTTGACCTGAGTGAATGTGATGTGAATACAGTGCCATGTCATTTCATCCCCACTCTGACCGTGAGCATCTTCAGTGAAGATGATAATTGTGGCTCGGCGGACTACAAGGTCTACATGGTGTTTTCTATGATGATAACCTACATTGTATTACTGCAAGTTCTGGCTCTCTGTAGGATCAAATCAGTTTGTAAACACTGGACTGAAGATAGTAGCTCAGTAGTGAAGAAGAGAGGAGTAACATTTGTTTTCTGTTTAGACTAAAGCCTGTTTTAAAGTAGACTGGTAGTTCTGTTGCTTTCAGACTTTTAGAACGTGGGGAAGGACACTGACTCTTCTACTGTTTATGAAGTTAATATATATTTAAATTGTATTAGGGGTAGAAAATAGTATGTATGGGACCTACACTCCAAAAACAAATCAAAAGTATTTACAAAGTTATAAACCTTAGTCTGATGATTTCTTGTGGCAACTGAAAAGGCAGTAGCGAGTTATTGTTCATCTTGTTAGCTGGAGTAAAGTAAGAGCCGACACTCTTACCAATTTTAGAATAGCAGCCATGACTGTCACCATATTTTTTTTTGCATTTTTCTTTTGCATGTAGTTGTTGGAGGAACTTGTACATATATATTTTGTTCTGATAAACGTTTTTTTTTTTAAATGCCAGCCTCAGTTTGTTTTTGTCATTTCAGGGGTGTGAAGTAAAGACTCAGTCAATCAAAACTGTAGTGAATGGAGTTTTAGGCCCCAAGTCTTAATAAAGCTGTTACATTTTTTTTTTCAACAAATGCAAGTTGCTCACGTATTTTACGCTGGATTTCCAGCTATCACTTGTTCTCTACAAAGTAAGAAGTTCAATGGAATCGCTGAATATTTCCATATATCATAAAATAGTATTATTTGTTATGGTGCCTGTCTTCAGTCAGCATGTTACTTACAGAATAGTTTATACTTATGAAACTGCTGAGTGTTTCAGAAGTGTGTAATGCACCAATCATGTCAGCAGGTGGCAACCATGACCATATGAGGGTCAAGTTTTTCTGTAGAATAGAAATGAAAATTATGATATTCTCTGTATATTTCTCTAAGATTGGTGTTAAATCAAGATTATGACTATAATCTTAAAAAAACTGACACTACACAGAAACGTCAATACACAATTACATGCTATTGAGAATTGTCTCACCTTTAATTACCACTATAGTTTTGTCACTTTTAGCAGGATTACAGAGAGACTCATCCACCACAAGAGGGAGGTGTGTGCCAGGGTACTGTGTGTGTATTCTTGAAGTAGTAAGAGTAGAGTGAAGTTGCACTGTGTTCTGGAGTTACCATAGTTTAGTAAATGTTAAAGCTCTGACAGATGATCAAAACACTTAACGCAAAAAGCTATCACTGATATCATACTTTGCACTTTGAAATCAGATCATCCCGACAAGATGAATGTCTTGGGACTCGCAAAGAGATGCAAACATTCAGGTAAAAGTAGTCTCACTCAAAACACATGTTATTATCTGTAATAGTGGAGAGGAGATGGTATAATACACAGTCAGTCCTGTATAAAGATGATCTGTTCAAATGTTGCTGTTAAGAAGTGATATTGTCAAAGTGGGCAATCAAACAGACATAACCATCTGTGTGATCACCACATTCTTCAGCCAGGAGGAAAGAATTTCTTCAAGTCTGCTTCCCCGTCTTTCTGCCTGTGAGGGTATTGCCACATCAGTCGTATGTTAGGAGGTGCAGATCATACCCTTTAGCACCTTCCTCTTTGCTATTGACCAGTTCTTTAATTAAAGCATTAGGATAGGTAGGATGAGATCAGCCTGAAGGCTGCTGGGAGTGTGCGTTTTCCCCCATGGGAGACATCCTCTCCCTCCGCAGCCTGATTTAAAGCACCCACAGGCCCCTGGCACTTAACAATGGACCTCCTTAAGTGAGGTAGATGGGGAGGAGATCAGAGAGGGGAAGATAACACTCCATCTTCATACACAAAGTGCTGAAAATCTGGGTTCGAAATCATCTCTGCGAGACAGACTGATCATGGAGTCAGTCCAGAGGTAAAGTGTAGGAGTGCTGCCTTGTACTGAGGATGGCTCACTCCATCAGGGAGGCGAGCGCGCTCTAAGACTGATAGCCAATTCTCTACATGCACACCTCTCCTGTCAGAGGGAGGAAAAAAATAGGTCCTCCAAACAGAAATCTCCCCCCAAACAACCAGTAAATCTCCGCTGACTGTGCACACTGTGGCTCTGTCAACATCTGGGTGGTTCAGAGGTTTACAAAAACAAGTGCTCGGCAGCAGAAACATTCTGTCTCCTACAAATGTTTGGATGGCCCCTGATCAAATACATCACAGGCTCACGGCGAGTGATTGAAACCCTCCCAACAATGGCTCCTGCTATCTCCCTCTCCCCGAGGTGTGGGAGAGCCTTTTCATCTCAGGGTTTGATTAATACAGGAATCACTGGTTGGTTGGAAGCAGCGATCTGCCCCCCCCCCCCCCCCCCGAACATCCATCATGCACCATGACAGCCCACCTCTCTGTGTTAATTAGCAGTGATATTTAAGCTGTCTGAGGTGTTCCATGGCCGTCAGCGTGCTGCTGCTGCTGCTGCTGCTGCTCATCATTATAATTTCAATTCATCTGTCCGGGTTCCTGTGATTCGCCCATGTTCTCAAACGTTCACTTAAAGAACATGTTCCCTGAGAGTGGACATCAGGATATGAGCCCACAACTGATGCTTTTTCTTTGAATTGAAACCGAAACGTAAAAAATCAGCTCCAGAGCAAATCTGACAAGAAATGACTAAACTCTGAACGCAAACCCTGCTGGTGCGCTCACTACTCACTTACATGCATTTTAATGTAAACCCAACTGTGTCTGCATGATTGTAAAAACTTCAATTTGACTTATCACACTTGCTCAATAATTATTTGATATTAGGTGAAAGAATTTGCCATAAATTTCAGTGTCCTGTCAAACAGAGACAGTGTGAATGCATTAGTTATTAATGATTACCAAATATTATAATATTCTCTAATACTGGGGGCTATTATTCAGAAATAAATTATGCACATGAGAAGAATCCAGCTCTACGTTATAACCAAAAGGTGTCATGTGTTAATATGAGAACTTCAGTGGTGCAGAGTTACAGGAGGGCTGCGTATGTAGCGAAGGGACAGCCATTTTACAGGGGATGGACAAAATGGCCTCCAGAGTGTACACAAGAAATTTGTGTTCATACGATGCTGGTGTTGACAAAATGTAGAAAACACGTGGAGGTTCCAGAGGAGTCGTCTGCCTGCCTCACAACACGTCTCTGATGGGAACTGCTCTGTCACGTCGTGCTTCAACCTGTCCCACACTCGCACGTCTGCCACATACTTTCTAATTAGTGTAACTCAACCAGATTAATTAGCCCGTGCGCATCGTTCCCAGAACTCAAACTGTAACGCTGAGGAGAAGAGCCGTCATCCACTGACTGGAAACAAGGGAAAAGAAAAGTTTGGCCTACTTACATGTTTTGATATGTTACAAATCATGAATATTCATATATTAAAATGAACCCCCAGTGACGTTTACAACCTGAATTTTCAAAACTGCCTTTTCTGAAATGTAATTTGGCTTCATGAAGTGAAGTCTGAGAGAGAAAGGAACAGTGAATACCACAATGACACTCAGTAGACGCATACCTCCGCCAAGGTCCCCTTAAGTTCAGTCAAGCTGCACCAAATTTAACACAGTCTGGATATCAGTTCCTTAAATGTCAGTTGTCCATTAAAATCCACAAATTGTCACCTTTTGGTTGAAAAGTAGGTGACATAAAATTCCTGGATCCTCCTCTTTGTCCCAAGCCAAAATTGTGTTGTTTAACGACCACTGTCCCATCTGTTAACCAAGTCTTGTGGAAATCCTTTCTGTCGTTTTTTCGAAATCCTGCCGGTAAACCAACAAAACACCTCTTTACCTCCAGAGGTAAAAATGACTAACGTGGTCCAAACTTTTTGAACATGTGACCAGTGCTGCCTCGTTACTGGAGGAATAAACAACATTAGAACCAATGGTTGAATTATGTGGCTGCATCAGTTTCATGGTCCCCCGGGTGTTGTGCACATAAGCTCACTAAGTCACGTTGTCGTGCTTCACTAGGACACTACAGGAGCGGCCTGTCTTTGTGACACCTGTGCATTTCCTCCTATGACAAGTCCGACTGTCTGCTGTTACACAAACTTGTGCAGCAGCAGCACACAGGACAACCAGGGCGCACGGACTGGAAGACAAATGTGAGTGTCGACGGGAAATTAGCAACTTTGTGCAGTCAAGGGCGTCTGTAGCTTATGATCTTATCTCACTCCAGTGACAATAATTCTTTTTAATTCCCAGAAATGTTCTGCCGCCACTTGAAAAATGTCAGCGCTAACAAAGGGCCGACAGACAGAGGAAGCCCAGAGGCTGCAGAGTGTGGAGGGAGAGTTGCCTAATCTGCCATCTACACCTCGGCTAAGGGTCTCCAGCATGCAGGCATTTACAAAGATCAAGTTCAGTTGTTCCGCACCTTGTTGCTAAGATTTATTTGGCCCGGGAGTCGTCCACATTCCCCTTGACAGGACGGACACTGCGGCGCCCTGCCAACTGTGTAAAAGTCACTTTCCAACCGAGGTGCATTTAGCCTCGACAGATACATAACATGCGTTGGCCTTATGCCACCCTATTAATCTGCAGCTTGTTGGGGCACATGTGGACTGAGCTGCTTCTCCGGGGGAACAACCCAACCAGCCGCGATGTGGGTCCCTGAGTGTAAGTGCCACCTCAGACTTCCCCCTGTTCGCTTATTGGCTTTCCTCTAACAGATGTCATCTCATGGGGCGATCCGACATCTGTGATAGTCTTTTAAAAAGGGGCAACACGCAGAGTGGAAGGTTTTCTTTAACTTCATAAACTGCTCTCTAATCATGTATGATAGGCAAGGAAAGGGTTTTATTTAGTTTAGGAGGATTCTTTATCATAAGCTGCTCTGACACCAAAGCTTTATTCACAATTTGCACCGACAAACGTTGAATGTCAATATTTAACTGTTCAACAGATTCTCTCTTGAATCTCTTTGTTTGGAAAAGTTTACGTGTTTTGGGGAAACAAAGCTGATTTTAGCCACATTTTAAGAAACTAAAATTGCACTCAGTAGAGAGCATACCACGGCCCAACAGTCCCAGTAAATTCAATAAAGCATCACAAATTTTCCACCCTCATAGATATCAGTTTCCTATATATGCCAGATTTATTTGATTGAGTTTGATGACTTATTTCCTGGGAAAACCGAACAAACAACCTCACAATGTTAAAAAAAAAGTGACTCCTGGATCCAGCCCTTTGTCCAGATCCCCAAATCGAAGAGGTCCTTTCTTCCAATCGTTCGACCAACTTTTGTGGAAATCCATTCGAATTTCTTTGCGTAATCCTCCTGACAAACAAATTGAACGTGCAGAGGTGAAAGATGTTGGCTCAATTTTTCAGCCACACTAGTCACATGGCGCCTGGGACGTTAATATCAGTCAGTCAGCTGGTCCACCACTTCCATCCAGACTGATATATCTCAACCTCTATTTGACAGACTGCCAAAAAATCTTTGCAGAGACATTCAAGTAGCCCAAAGATTGAATCCCGCTGACTTTGGCGATCCCCAGACTTTTCCTTCAACACCACCCGCAGGTCAGGGTTTTCACTTAGCCTGTGAAATTTCTCAGGATTGATCGGCACAGAATTTGGCACAGATATTCATGTTGATACTCGATCCCACTGACCCTGGTGATCCTCTGACTTGTATTCCAACGCCAATTTAGGGTTGTGACATTTCTGTTTTTTTAAATGAAATGTCTCAACAGCCAATGGATGGATTGCCATGACACTTTATACAGATGTTCATTCCCCCCCCTCCCTCTGCACCTAGAATGAATTATTATAATCCCATGTAATTGTGAGCGTCAGAGAGTCACACAGCCACAAGCATGGTGGCATAATTTTAGTCTTATGAAAGCCATATCAACATTTAAACATAACAAAGAGAACAGGAGTCGAATATGTTTTCATTTCAGTTTTAGATCATCACAGTCTCACAGTTGAAATTTCAGATTTGCTTGATACTGCACTGAAGACTTATTTATGAGGGAAGCCACAACCTTTAGTTCCGCAGAGAAGAAACACACTGAGGGAGAGATGAAAATAAAAATAATTTCATCTCTAGTATGAGAGAATATCAACTTTCAGTGACCTTAAAAACTGCTGAGTTGGTAAAATAGGACGAAATAATGTTTGGCCAGTTCAAAAGAAGTCAGAATCACATGTACAGAAAAGACCTCATGTAATCAGTTAACTCTTTGCGTGGATCTTTGTCTCATCATCTTCTAACACGCCGCAAAACCATCGATCATCCCCTCCGAGTTCAGGGGGATCGTCTCTCTTTCAGAGGTAATACCTGTTTTCTTTCTCTTACATGGCACATTGTCAGAGGGCACGCTGCGTAACCCCGAGTTATCAAGTTCACCAGAAGGTCTCTCGTCAAATTATGCAATCTCGCTTGACAAGGCAAGTCCAGGGCTTTCCTCTGCCTCTTCATTTTCAGACAATTTTCCACTTGAGCAGACGACCTCAGGTGTGAAGTGAAAGAGTAAAGAGAGGGATTTGATCTCCCGGGGAAACGGTGCATGGATTCACCGGAGGTTGATAGACAGGGCAGGGGCAGCCGTGCTATTTACCCATGAGAGATTTCCATGGGTCAAGGCTGTTACAGGGCCGCGCTCTCGCTCCTCTTGATCCTGTCACGATAGACTGTCAGGCTGATGAAGAGATAGGCCGCAGATAGATGATGCTGTTGCACGAACACGGGTGCTGCAGCGAGCAGATACACAAGTCAGACCCCAAAGTGACTTTGGAAGATTGCTGCTGGGGATCCGCTTTCATTTATCTTTTTGGAATTTAAATCAGGAGGACGTTTGAGACAGCTTGGAATAATGCACATGCACATTGAGGCAGAACAACCCAATCAGATCAGGGCGGATGCGTGCAGATGTTCACAAGACTACCATGTCTCTCGCTCGGCAACACAACTCAAATCTTCCCTTTGGTGTTGACAGAGTATTTTGCGAAGTATTCAAAGCATTTTTTTGGATAGATACCTAGCATTTTATCCTATCACACATTTCTCCATTTTCCCCCTGTGCTCACAAGAAGGTCTTTTCTCCTCTCATGACGTCAGGACTATTATACTCCTGTGCCACCTCCCTTCAGGGATAAGATTTTACGATTGCAACCTGACACCGTTTCTGTGTCCTATAAGCGACAGAGCTGTAACTCACTTCAAAGGCAGGAGGCATCAAATCACAGTGCAGCCATAAATTCACCTGTCAAGCGCCGGCCAATGGGGAGGCGGCATTAAATCTCTGCTGTCACGCTGGCGGCCAATGGAAAGACGATGGCAGTAAATCTGTCAGGCCAGCGTCTGTTAACCGGTGTTGTGGTGTGGTTGGGGGAATCCACTGGGAGGGAGGGGAGAAAGTGAGAAAGAATAGATGACACAGGGAGGAGGGAACAAAACCGAGGGTTCAGAGGTATGCCACAGAAAATGCTTTTCTATACATTCTTTAGCTGCTGTGACGGAAAAAAAAGCATAAACACAAACTGTAGTAAAAAAGCTGCAAGGCATGCCGAGGAATTTTTGCCGTGCAAAGCAAGACTAAACATGGCCTGAAGAAAGAGGAGGAATAGAGGTAGTGGTGCAGTGGGAGTGGAACAACACCAACAGCAACCCTCATAAAAGCTTTACAGCAGCCAGGGCTGTGTCTGATCTCGACTCTGCAGTGAAAATGACTCAGGGCCCTACTTTAGTGCTCTTTTGCATCACTGCAAAGCCAGAACTTTAGTGTTGACAGCAGTAACCGAGTAACCTCTTGACTGTCATGACACTGCAAGCGTCCGCAGCAGCGACAGGCGGCCCGGCCAGACGCTGCCCTCAGGACTGCAGCCAGTCTGTGAGGGGGTTTTGAGGAGGGGGGGGGGGGTCGGCCAGGGTCCAGTTGAGACCATTCACTAACCAGATGTGACCCAGTTGTGCAGCCTCAGAGGATGATGGAGTTCCCCCTGCGGCACAGCAAACCCCGAGCAACTCGGTCCCAGGATTTTGTTTTGCCACCTCACCGTAAAGAAACACAATATGGCCCTGCTGCGCGTAACCAGCACCAGCTTTGAGCAGGGAGTATTTTCACATCCAGAGTTCCTCCACGATCACTCTTCCAAAGTATGCTTTCAGTAAAGAGTAATGCACTGCACTGGTACAGGAGAACTGTGGGGAAAACAGCAGAGGGAAAACACATCAGGTAGAATATTTCCTCGATTAACAACGCCCTTGGTGGTGCACTTTCATTATCCTATCAAAGTTGAACATTTTCATGTGATAAATCTTACAGGTATCATAAAATAACTGGTCCTGCAAAGGCAATGCTATTCCAACCGCAAGAAAAAAGCTTTCCCTTAACAAAGCCCACAATTTTCTCACCAACCTGTAACGACATCCAATAAACCAGCCACATTTGTGGTGACGTTTTTATCTTACATCAACAAAAAAATTAAACATTAGCATCAGAATTTACAGTCATCTTATGTGATTACTATGAATACTCAACCCCCCTCCCCCCTCCCCTCTCTCTCTCTTCAGAAACATAAACAGTGGGCTGAATTATGGCAAAGGCAGGCGAGAGTGCGGTGGTGGAGGTGTTGTTTTTGGCTGGCTTTCCCTGGAGTGGCCATGATTCTCCATTCTATGGGAATCCATAAACAGACCCAGAGAGGGCAACTGGGGCCATAAACCACATCATGCTGCTGAGATGCTGCTGAGGCAAAGGGAGGCAGGCCCGGACCCATACCATCCTCTCTCAGCATGCACACACACAACCCACATGCACCTCCAGCCGACTTTAACGACGTATTTTTAAAGGCTGTGTTTACAATGATTCTGAAGATATGGCTGTTTCCTTCATTTTTACTGCTTCAAGAGCTAATTGTGCTAAGTGTTAATGTCCTTTGATTTCCTTTGATATTAGCCTAGTTTCCCACAAATTACGATAATCTTAGATAGATCGCAGTACTGGGTGGAAATGAGAGAGCACTGGAGATAAAAATGGCCCTTGTTAATTTTAATACACTGGGTCATTAAACATCATGCGGGTCTTGCCCTTTGTCCTGCTCCGACAAAGTAATGGCACTTTCTCTAATATGTTTACTGTATTGGATCCAACATACTGTCATTGTTTTCCCCAGCGTTGTTTCTCTTCAGAGGGGCAAGGCATCGGATGGGTACTCAGGCCCATTGACTATGACATAAAGACTCTGCAAGCTTACAGATGATGATAATTTATTGACTCTAATTCTCACACACACACACACGAGCGACTCTCTCACTATATGCATCGATCAATTACAAGGCTCTGGCCCACACGTCTCTGACAATTTTACTGCGTGTTATGTACAGCCTATCAAGCCATGGCGTTTCAAACTGTTATACTCATTCCTGTATAATTAATATAAATTACCTTGCTGGTTTTTATGATGGTGCAACTGTAATTAGCGGATGAAAGAAAGTCACTGGGCTGCCGATGGCGCTGCGGGGCTATCTAGATGAGGAGTGAGGGTCTGGACAGGCACCTTGGGTGGAATCTTTTTTAACCCTCTCTCTTCCCCACCGTGCCCTTGCTGGGATCTAATCACATTTTCTGCGGTCTACATGTGAAAACCTTGTCCTCTTTGACCTTCATGTTTCTCCCAGCCCCCCACCCCCATCGCTGAAACCACACACTGAGAGCGGAGCCGTCCTCATTATAGCAGTAAACTGAGTCCATTTACAGTGATTACCTTTGCCTTCCTTACTGCTCTTTCTCCAGTAAACCACAGAGCAAGGAGCATCGACACAGCCTCCATTCATGCTATCTCTGCAGCCATAAAGACACAGATCCCAGGGCTGAATCAAACTGGAGAGAAGCCAAGACAATAGGTCCACAGGGCAGAGCCAGTAACACTTTCATAGACTAAACTGCTCACTATATATGTAACAAAACACATGTATCCAGGTGCATATTGTTTCCTTGTCTTGTATCAAATTGAACTCCCAGCACTTAGCTATGATTGATACATAAATGCATATTCTAAAAATGCCACTGCATTTATGCATTTGTAATTTATAGTTTGGCCTGGAACTATTTAGATTTAATCATTACGAGTAACTGAAATCAATACATTCCTCGAACCCACAATACCTGTAATGTATTTTCCTTTAACAGAAATTCTCTGCACACAGCGTATAGTGTGAACACAAGACTGATTAAATATCTGTATTTTTGTTGTTTTTATTCCTAAGTGTCTAAAAACCACCGTGGCTGCATATCACACTACGACAGCCATTTTCCCACAAGATTTAACCGATTGTTTGCCAGTGGAAGGTATGAAATTTCCCACAGGGAAAATAAATGGCCAGCATTCCGACATAACCGCTAATGTGTGCGATCTTTTTCCACAAACAGCTCCAGGCCATCGCCATCTCTACATCAAGAGCGCTCAGTTCTTCTCTTTCACTTTGATGTGTGAGCCAAAGGACGTAGTCAGGTACAGTTGAGTGAAAGACATTTAAAAAAAAAAATAGGGCAAACTAATTAAATATACAGATTGGTGAAAAATGCAACAAACAGCCGCTTAATGACTTTTAACTCTGGCCAACAGACATGTCACAGCACAGCATGTTGATTGGGATGAAGAGTCTGGATTGTAAGGACAGGGAACCTAAGAGAAATGAGCTGTAACACAACCTGCTACCTAATATGGTTCAAATTAGCTATGGCTGGATCTGTCTGTAGCCCAACCAACACAATACAGGGAAACCTAACTTGAACAATGCAAATATATCACCTCTCCTGTAATATGCATCAGGTACTGACATGATGTAGTGCCTATTCTCACATCCATTTCTCTCTGGAGTGTATCCTTCATTTGCATTAAAATGAGTGCATGACATTTGTGTGTGAAGGTGGGGGGGGTGCCAACGTGGGAGCGCACAATTCACGACGCCCACAGTGGCGAGAAGAAATGAATTAAGTGTGACTCCATAAAACGTATCTGCATGTGACAGCACAAATTATTGTGTGGGCTCCTGATCATAGCTGCACGAATGCCCCCCCCCCCCCTCTCTGTACCTCATTGTCTGAATGTATTTGTGCATCTCAGGCTTGGCACTTTGCTGAAAACACCAGGAGATGGCGCCCTTGCTCTACCTCCTGCTGGCTCTCCTGAGGTTTTGAAGAACAAAGAGTAAACAGCTTGTCAGCTCTGAAATTAGGAAACACTAGCGCATCAAAACCCGCTAAACTTGATTAGGTATAAAAGCATCACATGCGCTGTGTGAGAATGATGGAGAAACCGTTCAACATATCACAGATGATCGCGTGCCAGTGTCAACAAACATTTATTAATAATATCTGATGATGGAAGATCTCCGGAGAAAGTCAATGCAGAACAACCTGTGATCAGTGGTTTGACAACTTGTACACTTTTTTAAGAACAGTATTCATGTACATTGAGATACGGAGATAAAGACTGGATACCGCCTGCAGTGATCTGCAGGAGGTGACAGACGGATATCAAATCGGAGACAGTTCTTGTTCTGAGGGATACAAGGAATGTTGCGGCAGAGTTTTACAGCATAAAACACTGGATTAAGAAGCTCCCAGGTTCTGTAATTAAAAAACAAATATAACAAAACAGGCCAGCCCTGAAACTGGAATGTACACCATATTTTATCATCAAGTAGATTATGTCATAGAATGCACAAAGAAAATAAAGGAATTGGAACATTTAAGTTTATAAACCCTTAGTTCGGGGAGTGTGACTGGATCTGCCAGTGGTACTCCTCACAGCTTTGAATGAAGAAGTGGAACAGAGGAAAAAGATCAGTGCCATGAAGACTGGTCTGGACAGCAGCTCACTGGTAGACTGGTCACTCTATCGTAGAAGCGACCACTTGATCTGTTCTTTGGCAGACTGAAGAACCTGTGGAGAAAAACTCAAGTCAGACCAAGCAGATCACTCAAAACAATTAAGTATAAGACGAGAATGGCAGTCAGGAGAGTACACATCCCCGCCAGGGTGGGCAAGCTGCACCAATTCTCACACACTCAGATATAAGTTTCCTAAATATGTCCGATTTATTTATTTTTCCTTTAATTCAGTTATTAATCCTATGAGTTATTAGTGTCGATAAAATGAAAAACACGTTGCATCTTGTTGAGGTAAAAGAAAAGAATTGGGCGGAAAAAAAGTTTCATATACTTATTAAAAAAAACGAACAAAGACGGATGAACTGGTGATGGAAAATGAAGAGAAATATGAAGTGCCTAATTAATCATCTTAATTCATCGAATGAAAGCTGAATCATAACCATAAAGCACGGGGATTGGGGACGGCTATTAATCAGAGCCAGAGGAGGGATGGCGGTAGCCAGTCTCAGGCCTCTTAAATGACAACATTAATCATGAGCAGCTCACACACAAACGCAGACGCCTGTGAGGAGTTAAGCTCAGGAGTCCCCGTTAGCTTCCTACTTCTTTACCAGTAAATAATTAGCTATCATGTCCACTGTCATGTATGTAAGAGAAGGCAATGTTTGAGAACCGATAGGCCAGTGACAGAGTAGGGGTGGACAAGAGTGATGGGATAGGCTCTGAAGTAATGCCTTTTAATAGTCAATAAACCAATAGAGCTTCTACATGTTGTAGAAGAGAGAAGATCACGTTTTCTTACCTGTGTGACCGTCTGCTCCGTCAAAGGCACATCATCCCCCTGTAGGAACATTTGTTTTGTTATGTTACAACAGACACAACTAAATTTAAACATTGCGAAATATTTCAGAGGAGCTGATCTTACTCTGAGAGCCACACGGTGCACAACTTGTTGCGGGTCACTCTCCAGGATCACCCTGCAGGAGGCAGCAAAGAGTCAGACCAACAGATAATGAACACAGAGAAATAGAAGACGCTGCATTAATACCGCAGTCCGTTTAGCATGAGATGACTTTGCATTAAAAGTTTCCCAGCTGCTTATTTCTTACTTACCCTCCGTCCACAATCTCGTCCACAGCCAGGAAGAGTCCCTCCATATTCTCCAACAACGCCCTCCTCTCAACATTTTTCCTACAGAGAAAGACAAAAACATACTGTAAACGTCAAGCTGAACTTTCGAAACGATAAGAGAGATTTGTAGAACAAAAGCTTTTTGACATTAATAACAGCTGCCAGAACGTACCTCAACATCTGACTGAGCGAATCAAAGAGGCAATTTAGAACAGCCATGAGCATGAGCTGCGGAGAATAAAACAATTGATGAGAATCTGTTTGTGACTAATGGATCCAAATCGAGTGTCAGTATCAACTTGAAAATATGAAAAATTACTTTTTAATGGTGCTCAACATTCTTGCCAAACCATTTAAAAGTACAACAAACTTTGTATTTTTATGTGGAGACTCAGAGATAAATAAGATAAATATAGTGCAAAAACAACACCTCAGTTTATAAAGTTTATTTTTAAAAAGTATATCTATGTACTTGTACTATTTTAGATAAATAGTGTCTTTTTCCAGAGATAGAAAAATTGCACATTGTGTCTCAAAGCTGAAGACACTTCACATGAATAATCTGAGCCGAGAGCTAAAACTGCTGCAGAGCTCAACAGATAAAATATTAGCTGGATAAATCATTGCCAACACCTTCAGTTTAACTGCTGTATTCTGTGGGTATTTGTAAGGAAATAATATAAAGAGTCAAGTTTCCTCTGGAGCCACATCGCTTATATTATTTGGCTACATAAATAACACCACTGAGGAAATGAGGAAGTACAAATTAAAAAGGCATTCAAATTCAAAGTTAAATGCACAGCAGGCAACAAAATGAATTTGTTATCTTCAGACCAAGCTTCAGTTGGTGAAAAGTAAAAAGAAACACACTAATTACTAGTAAATGTACACAACAGTGTAAAATAAAGCTGATCATGAAGAAACAAAATATCTTGTCCATTTCTGTAATCAGGGCTCAAAATGTAACTAATGAAAGTCATATACATTTTATTTACCTCATTTTCATGTGAGCTTCCAATCACATAAAAGAAGAGGTCTATGTTGCTCTTGTAAACAACAGTAAGACCCTCGAGTAAAGCTATCTCACCTGAGGGCACAAAAAAAATACATGTTGGACACGTAGTGAGGAAAGCAAAGCGTAATGATGTTTGATATGAACACATCTTACTGTCTGTCCTGTGTGTTTTGTTGAATATGTTCTTCTCAAACGCCTTCTGCTCCTTCACTGTTGGGTACGTGTCATCATAATACTGCAGGAAAATTTAAAATGAAACCGTTATGACATTCAAACACGTGAATCCGAACTCACATCAACCCTTTAGCTAGTTTGAACTAAGATCAAAATATGAGGCTGGTGAGATTCTGTATTTTTTCATACACTCAACAAATCAAATACGAGCACATTACTCTGTGTCTCAGTACTTTCTGACTTCCCCGGCTGATCTCAAGTACTCTATTTTTTGTTTACTTCATAATATACTCAACCAACTAGGTACACACTCTGCTTTTGTTGGAAACTTGATTCAGCTGTTTGTCTATTGAGCAGCCGATTCTGTTGTGTGGGACTGAATTTAAATAAAATATATAACTTTATGCTTTTATAAGGATGAGGGAGGACAGGTCAATGGCGGATCTGGGCCTTTTTGTGAGATTTGACATCACCAAACATACAGAATATTGTAAGCCTTAATGGAAGCAAAACTTTTGCACCAGTTTTCGAATTGCAGTAACTGTAAATATGTGTAAAATCTCAGTAAATACAATATTCTACCAAACTATTAACTGATAAACTTTTCAACTATAACTGTTGTTTGTCTTTGTTACTGTTAACATATACATAACAAACTTCTGGGACATATCTGCCCTCTAACACAGCCCCAGACTAATTAAACAATGTTGAGTGTAAGATGATGTTATTGCACATCTGTCTAACTCGTACCTTGGCATACAGCCTGTCTCCGTCGTTGTCCAGGATCAGAACTGCTTTCACGGTGTATAAGGATGGTTCCTGTTGAAGGTGACAGACAAACACAATCCACAATCTCATGTTAGTGACACTAAGTTCACTGATCGGTGCCTCCAGTCAAACATATGGTGTCACAAGCTGGGAATGAACAGGCAGCGGGGACATTAATACAACAAACACGATTCAGTCTCTATTTAGTGACACACTCGGGAGTATTATGCATTGGAAAAGCAGACGTGACACTTCCACATCATCAATAAACGCACGTACACGGAGCTAGCTTTCCCGAGGCTAACACGTTAGCCAACACAGCCAACAACAGTTAGCTCGGGAGCTAAACTAGCACATTTCAGCTGAGGAACAATTCTTAAGGAACCGATCTAGTAAAGCGGTTTTAAACACAACACCTGGGTGAAACGCACACTGGGTTTAATGGGTACAGGCGTTAGCATTACCAGTATGGGAGAATCCATCTTGATAGCTTGGTTAGCAGTCCAGATAGCGAGCTACCAGCGGCCTACGTCATACGTACAGTCAGTCAGGCTGTTTCTGATTGGCTGACACAGTCGTTTACGTGGTGCGTTCAGGGCAAAGAGCAAAAAATATCACTTCCGGGGGAGGTCAAAAATAAAGTATCATTATGATTATCATGGTGATTATTATTATCATCTGTGATAATAGTTATGAACTCTATCTATGTAATAGTTTTCCCTCCCTCCATCTTCTCACGTTACTGATGATGTGAGAAAGCTGCACATTAGAGGGAAAAATTTAAATTCACTCATTATCTACTCAGCACTGTAACAATGGGAGAGTGAGTGAAGTGTTTCAGCCAATAAAACGTTTAAGGAGTTAACAGCGTTGATGCCAAAACCAATTCAATTTAAATAATTGAGGACAGATTATTTTAACAGTGTGTTCATATGCCAAATTCAAATTTGAGTCGAAACAGCAGAATTTAAACCATATTTTTAGGCTAAAAACATGATGTAAATGAATTTGAAATTGAAAGTCCAGAAGTGTGAGTGAATTAAACATTTTCAGTGAACTATCCATCGTATTGTAACCAGGAGTTTGCATCAGTTAACACTGAACGATTTACATCAGGCATCACGACTAGTGACCACAGTCAAACCTGACCACAGTGATGTCTTCATCAGTTGTTGTTTATCATTGAACAATTTAATAGTAATAATAGTTATAATAGTAATAAGGCCTCTTGTTTTATACTAGGGCATAGTTACGACTTTATATGAAATGTTCTGTAATATTCCAAACAAACTTTATCGTAAAAGCATCACAGATTTCTTGGAGTGATATTTGATTAAAGCGACCACTTCAGGACATCTGAATTTAATAAAATAATTTAAAGTAAAAGTACACATTGCAGCGTAGAATCCATTTCAGGAAAGTTTTGATGCATTACCATATATATCTCTACGTCTGGGTAGTTGATTCTTCAATAACACATCATAATCTATTTGTTGCTTAGATTCCGCATTAACAACTAATCAACTTTATTCATATAGTACATTTAAAAACACAGTTACAAGGTGCTTTACAAGTTAAACATGAGAAATTGAAGGCAAACAAAAGGAAACTGTTAAAAAGCAAACAACAAGATACAATTTACAAAGCAATTGTAAAATCACACAGCAATAGAGCACAGATAAAGAAATAAAAAATGTCACAGATGAGAAAAGAGTAAAAACAAGATGAAACAAAGCATTATAAAACTATTTAAATAGTCATTAAGATCAGATCTAGGAGAAAGCACACCTATAAACATGTGTATTTAGGAGAGAGGCTCTAGAAGAGGAGTTTGCCAGATGGATGTCATCAGGGAGATTGTTCCAAGCCCTGACAGAAAATAACCCGGCACCTTTGGTCCTGGGCCCGAACTGTGGAATGGTGAAGAGGGCCTACAACCATCACCCATAAATGCACCGATATGTAGTTTAGTTGAAGTATAAATCAATATAAAAATGAAGATACTGAAGTAAAATAAAAGTAAAAAAATTAACATACAGTACTTGATTTGATGCACTTTGCTACTATCCCCCACTGCGACTATCCAACAATGTTGATTTATCACAAAGTAAAACGATTCTTCTTTTTTCACATTCATTATTTATGATGGCCACAGGGTCTCTCTCCTCTATTTGTTCCCTCTGTGAAAGCTTTTTTTAGGGGAGTGTTTCCTTATATAAAACCAGGGTCTAAATAGAAAGAATGTTTAAGTGCTGTACAGAAATTAAAGATCCTTTGCGATTTGTGATATTAGCCTACAATCACAAACTTAAGGCCAATAACTGAGGTTCAGTTTAGAGTTGAGAGTCTGCTACGGGACGTGCAGTTCAGCCATTGTGATGAATAATCCTACATTTGGTGATTACTGTAAGGTGGCTGCAGTTTCTTGCGTGGGGACTGCTTGGTAACAGAGGATCTGTCATTTACGAGCCATCCCAGCTTTCTTTTACTCATCAACATCTTTTTTCAGGAGCCTCCCACATTTAACCAACTCCAATTATATTTCTTCCCTGTTCTGGGAAGCATTTGGAAAGCCGGGCTGATGGGGATTTCCCTCTATCTCCCTCCATACAGTGACATCACGGTCTGACCTTACTGTAAGATATTTTTTGAGCTCGAATTTCAGATGATACCGGAATATGTACAGTTTTGAAAAGAAAGGGTGTGCAGCTATTAATTCATGGCCAAGAGACACAAACTGTTTTGACATGCATTCAAAACAGGACTGTAGGCGACTGTGAAATGTTGCAATACTACACTATGTTTGCACAATTCAGCCACGATGATTTCAAAATTACCCAGACTGGAGAGGAAACAGTGTAACTACGCTGGACGACCAGTACTTCAGGTCATCAGTGTCTCAGATGTAACTGTGTTCATGCCACCTCATGCTAGAGGCCAGACATGTCGATACCCTTTTGTGTCTTTTATGACAAATCACAGCCATGATGATGGGGATGACTAGCAGAGATGGTGATGAATAAAAGTTGAATGATGATGAATGAACGTAGATGATGATTGAACATAAAAAAGTCAAAGTTCAACTTAGCTGAATGTGCACATGCTTGCAAACTTCATGCACACCTTCATAAACCCTTACAAATACATGAAGTATGAAGCTTAAACCGACTTCTGTCCTGATGAAACTGTGTAATAATTCCTCGTATTGATCCTCTGTTAAAGCTCAGCAATATCTTCTATTGGTGTCCGTTACTCTCAAAGATTAAAAGGTTGAAAGTAATAAATACATATAATAAATAACAAAGCAATAGATATTAAATATGTTATTAATTTCAACTTTTTAATCTGTGATAGTGAGAGACAGACAGAAAGAGGTGTCGTGCGAGAGCAGGGGCTGCTCCCCTCTCTCCGCAGCTAAAGCAGCAACCACAGCAGTTAGCAGTTCCCTTCCTCAGAACCAAGTGGTGCTTTTATCAGCGTTAAGCAGAACTTCCGTCAGCCAACATCCTCCTTCCTTCTCTGTCTGTACCACTAACCAGCCGGGATCTTCATTGTTAAGAACACACTGTCATAATTGCATGTAAATAATCACCATGCATGTACACACAACCACTCAATGTTAATAATAAGAAAATAAGAATCTGCTTAATGTTCTCATTTGTTCCAACACCACTTGTCATGTGAATGTGAGAATATGGAAATTAAGGGACAAATACAAATGTTATTTAAAGAAAATAATCACACTGCTGTTGCAAAATATCTTTATCTTAACATCTTGAGATAAGCGTTATTGAGACACTTAGAAGAATGATGCGCCACATTCAGGTTCCTCATTTGCTCTGTTTCAGGTGGCGATAACATGTGACCATATTTTTTTGAGAAGGAACAGCGATGGAAACGTTTCTGAATCACACGGCGAGGTGATTCAAGTTAATTCTATCTACAGCTCATGTGAAACAAACATGAATGTACACGTTTGAATTTGCATCTACAAATATGTGATACTAGAAATGAGTATTCCTGAACTCGTTCCACTGTGTTTATGCATATAATCATTTTTATATTCGTGTTATTTGATATGTTGATTTTATTGAATAAAAACATTTTAACATTCAAGTTTACAAGTATATAATCATTAATATGAGAATAAAAAATAATACTCCAACTGCAACATATTTTTTTTTTCCTTTCCCAGAAACCAACTCCAAAATATCCCCTCTTTTGAGACCACAACCCAAGACACACACTCATTTTGTTTAGTAGTGAGGTGGTTTTTCCGCTCAAGTCTGATATAGCTTTCGGGATGTTAAGACAAAAAAACGAAGATGCCACATTCCTCCATCTTTAATGAACAAATGATATATCATGAAAAACAGCAGGATGCATAAATGAGCTGGGAAACAAAAAAAAACATGTTTCACAATTAATTTCAGATGAGATTCAAATGTAATGGTCATTAGGAACATTTAAACCTATGTGAGTCAACAGGGGCAGTGCCCTGCCAGAAAGTCCGGTCTATTTTTGAAGAGGAGTTGTTCGTGGTGCTGAGGTGCATGACGAGGAAAGACTGACAGCTCGGAGAGGTCCAGGCAAGCTGCAGAGAAGACATGTCAAAGACTAATTGAGGCAAACAAACACAAACAGGGAACGTGGGCGTTGACCTGGGAACTGTGTCCAGATTGGAAACCGCTGTGGTCACGGTAATAACAGGGTGCTCTTTGGCACGCTGTGGCGGTGGTTGAGTCAGGGGCTGGGTGCTAGGAACTTGGGTTGGGAAGTCCCTTCTTTGATTCCTGGTAGACGTTCACCTTTCTTGACTCTGTCAGCCACCTACTTTTCCAACTTAGAACAATGGCAGAGAAAACATTTTGCTTTAAGTCTCAGTGGGATGTGATATTGGATTGGGTCCGACAAAGCCTTCCATGTTCTCATGGCTTTTGAACGCAGTGTTTTACTGACTTTCTGGTTTTTCCTGGATTTATATACATGTATTTATTTCCCCAAAGAAAAAAAAGTCAGCATTCAAAGCTAACATTTACTGTAGATTAAATACAGCAAACTTACTTTAGGCCTACTCACATTCCTTTTTTTAGCATATAGAAAAACTCTTTACTTTATCACAACTGTTAGTGTCAGAATTAGCATTATCTTTGAGAATTGTTTTGCACACTGTCTTAAAATATAAATACATTTCAATGTGGGGATATATATATTTGCATTTATCTATTTAAAATAATGTGTTGCGTAAACTCACATGCAATGTGCTGGCAATTTGTTTCAATTTCTCAAAATGTTGTTGACAACGTGGATTTGCTCAATGCATTTCAATTGATTTGCAATTCAAACAAAGAATGAATGCAGGCCTAAACAAGTCTGCAAAGTTTATTTGCCTTCTGTAATTCAAGGAAAGTGATTGTGACATCTGTTACAAGTTTGGCACTTTCAAGAAAAACATGTTCTATGCAATTTGAATCTGCCTCATGCATTAGCAAACATTTTATACGCAAATTTTCACTCTTCCAAAAATATACCAAACAAAGCCTTTGCAGGAATTCAGTTGCAACATGGTTTGTTCCACAGCAGCTGAAAAAACACACATATGTTTTAGCATCCACTCAGGGAATTCTGTTCTCATCAACAAAAGCTTTTACAAATAAAAACCACTATGTTGTACATGAGGGTTTTACAGAGGGAAAGAGTCTCGACTATTTCATGTAATGCAGAAAAGTTCCAAAATCATCATTGACTCTGTGGGACAGACTGTCAGTGTTATCTCTCACACGTTGCTCAATGAAACAATAACTATGCAACATCTCCACAATACAAACACTAACTGTGTGAAGGCTGTTGCACAATAAGACGGGCCTACAAAACACATGGGCTTTTGTGAGTTGACTGTGCACAGTGTTTCACATCAGGGCAATGAGGGGATTTTTTTTTTGTGAGGGATTTTAATGGTCACTTGCTATGTAAGACACGCTCCCCTCCATTCTCCCCCTGCTCCTCTCTCTCCCTTGGTGGTTGCTCTGCCAGATAGAGGAACAATGTGGTCTTTCTTACCTGTCGGAGGGTGTACATTCCATCCCGACTAAACCAAGTCTCAATCCAGCCTCCAACCCGCCCCTGCTTGAACAGGGCTCTGACTCCAGGTGCTCCACATCACACTCCACATATACCTTTTTGTTTTTTGGGAGAATTTGAAAAGGACACCGTTCTGGTACGGTTTGGCCCGGACAGAAGCAAACCTCCAGCACACTCACGTTTACAACTTTAAACTGTTGTGTGTTGTCGTTTCATAATTAGGATCAAAATTGCTTGCAGTCTTTTGTCTTTTCTGTAATTTGCAAACATCTACCAACTTCACTGTGGACTGACAGAGTGACTGCCATGGTGTTTGCCAAACTGTTGGTTTGTGGTTTGTCATGTGGGGAAAAGGGAAATTTGGAGGTTGGGGTGCAAGTGTGCTATTAAGGATACATGAGTGCAAAAAAAACGCAGTGTGGGTGCTTTACAGGAAGACTGTGTGTGTCTGCACAGAGCCATCCCATTTATGCCGGTGACTGTAAGAGTGGCAGAGCAGACAGAGGCGGACAGTTGAATGAGAGATAGAGCCGGAGACCTTTGTGTGTTTTCAGTTCTTCGGATCCTTTAAAAGTAATCAGCAACACAACACGTGTTAAAAACAACTTATCTCCTTTTGCTCTCACTCCACCAGGATTCTGCTTTATGCCGTGATGTTTTTTTCTGTATTCATCACCTGTTGAAGACGCAGAGAATGCCGCTCAGGTATGTTCACTCACATCGGTTACCTCTACTCATTGGTTAGATCTTCTTTTCTTTCTGTTGCACGACTACAGTGCGCTGAGTCTTTATAGCTTTACCACCTAAATCAAATCTTTACTCCATAATGTTCATCTAAAAGTTACTTCTCAGACACTGACATTTCACAATAAAGAGACCCTATTGAAAAGCATATATTTGTATTATAATGTTGCTCAAACTTCCATTAGTTTGAGATCAAATTTATTTTACAGCAGATACATTTTCACAAATTATTATTTCAATTACATAACTTTTTTTTAATGCTGACATAGTTTTACTGACTGTTTTTACAACCTCTTTATTCAACCAAGTGATGCCAGTGAGATCTTAGAGTTACAGTGAATAATGATTCCTTACAGTAAAAGAAACAATCTTAAAAAAGTAACTTACCACCAACACGACACCAGCTACAGCAGGATGTATTAGTTATAACTGAATGTTTCCGAGCCTTTAAATAGTGCAAAACAATTCACATGTGGTAGGTGATAGCAGAAAACCTTCCACTGTGAGCAATCACCAGGATTATGGTAAATTAAATTAGCCATGAGGGGAAAGTTGTAGTAAGAGAAGTGAGTCTAAAGAAAGAGACGGAGAAATATCTGGCAATGGATGGCATTTGAAAATTATGGCAAAATGTATCAGATGGATGTTTAGATCTTTGTTTTCTACATTTGACAGTTGAATTGAAGTTGAATTGAGGTGCTGAACATTAAAGACTCTTCAGGGGCTAAACTGTAATCTACAACACCTCAGCGTGACACAGCCTGTTCTTGGTACTTCGCTTTGATAATGTTTTGACTTAAATTGAAATAATTGTAAATCGGAAGAAACAGACACTGAAGGCTGTGTCAGGACATTTGTTTAAAAAGTATTAATTGTATCAACACATAATGAGGAATATATGCCGATTATTGAAGTGACCTGTACATTGTAATGCCTGAGAATAAATATGTCATTATGGCCCCGATAACATGACTTTTGAGTGAACAACAGCAAAGTGTACATGGATTCCTCATATTTATTTATTTATTACTTTATTGAATGCAGATAATCATTGTTACACTATGGCAGGCAATGCAACAGATATCTGGGTATACCAGTATACTTATATATAGATCATTTGCCTTTGTATTATTTGTTAAACTGTCAAATTCAGGCTCAAATTATTGGAAAAGTAACTATATAACAACAACTTTGAAAAAAAAGAGATTATCTAAATGTGAATATGCTCGTGTCTATATACATGTTTGTAAATGCACTGACATATACGTTATATAGTGATAATGTACAGTATGTACACGTACTTGTCTGGGACAAGTAAAATTAAAAAGTTATTAAGTGTTCACATCTCTGTTTTTAAGTCACGGTTCACTTATTATAATGAACTCATGATTATCCTCATAAGGCTAAAACGTCTCACACACTAACTGGAGATGCTAAAAGTAGAAGACTGTATAGTTTAGCAAAAAAAAATGCTGATCTGTGAAGACATGTTAGCTGTACACCATATTTTCCATAGTGGCCATCGGGCCCCAGTCTGTCTTGTACAGCACGCTGTTTTCCCGCAGATTGTCTTATCAGGGGTTGGCATAGCTGCACCCCGGGACAGCTGAGGGGAGGAGTCAACTCAACTAAACTGAACCCTCCATGTGTTCCAAAAGAACTCACACAACACCCAAACAGTCGTTTACATCGCACCGGCAGCTCTAAAGACATGTAATGTACTGTATGTATTAGAAATGTGTGCAAGGGGGAAGGCTGGGACCTTACAGTTCACACTTGATTTAATGTTTTTTTTTTTTCATTTATACTTCTTCTTTCTTGTCAGTGTAGAGGATGGGTAGGCCCTAATAACCGGCTGTGTGGTGTCTCCACCAGGTTCTGTATTTGCAGCAAGAGCCTGTCCTGAATGTGTTCGACAGCCAACTATGTTCTCCCACTGAGGAGGACCTGTGAGGTAGGTCTTTGCAAGAAGTGGGAAACCGCAACACACAGTCGCGCCTCACTCAAGACTTCGGAGTGAGAGTTTTAATAGAAATTATTTTCTTGTCTATATTAAGACCCAAGCTGCTCCAGGGAGGGCGTGTGGAGCGCCCACGCCTCATGGAGCCAGGCCTCATGGGGCTCATGGACCTCAGGACGCAGAGATGGATGCAGCTTGGCAGGAACTGATGGCCATCTCAGAGCTGCAGGTAACTGGGTAGAACTGACACAGTGGGAAAGTAACACTGTGAACAAAATAAATATTTAATTGTAGAATGATGAGTAAGATGTCAGAGTAAATAACACTTTATTGATGAGCGGGTGGAAATTGGATTTCGATACAATCGCTCCAGCCCAGGATAGAAATATGAACAAAAAAAATACAAACACAAAATATGTGTAAGACTATAACATAGAAAGTTGGTAAGAAATATATGCAATATATTAAAATATACTGTAGAAAGGATAGTCTTAATGGGTCCCTGTTAAATTACAGAAAGCTAAGACAATGTAAAAAACAAAATCCAGAAAATATATAAAAACCTTGCAATTGCATGTGCACCTTCGTGCATATTACTCACTATTGTGATTAAAAGTTTACACTCACTTATCATGGAAATGAATGTCACTGCAACTGTGTACATGAAGGACTTCTATGCAAATTATTAATACAATGTAATTGTGTGCATTCTGGGTATTTACGATTGAGTCAATATGAAGATAACATTTGATCAGTAAATTTAAGTGTCATGTTGAATAAACTACAACAGCCTTGGTTCATAAATAAAAACACTGAATACATACATATCTATCAATTCTCATGTGATGCTTTGTGTTGAGAAACTATTACACACTCTGTGGATACGGGCAACAATGGCCTATTTGAGTAATGGCAGGATGGAGAGATTGTGAGGGGGAGCAAGTGCTGCATGATGCTGGCGGCCCCCTGCACCGCACAATAGCCATCTGTTTCCAGGTGAAACTTGATCACATCTATGAAAGCCCCTCATAGGCCTGGGGTGGCATGCTGAAGTGGGGGCAAACTGTACTCTATAGCAAATTAGATTGCGTTAAATTCTTTGTTTCACTAATAAATAATAAGTATCTTCAATCATTTGCTGTTTTTCTGTTGAAGTGACATTTATGTTTGCCCATCAATCATAGTTAGCTGGGGTCCTTGTGTGTCTGTTGCAGGAGTTCGAAGTCCCTGCTGAAGGCCCGTATGAAACACAGTACCAGTCCATGGAGCCCATGGTCCCGATGGGAGTGTACGGGATGGCCCCATGTCACTCTGGGCTTCCCCCCACCTATGAGCTCAGCTCTGCTGACACTTACAATAGATGTTACTCTGAAGACGTGCCCGCGTGCCATCATCAAGGAAGCAGCACAGGGGCAGTGTACGGACCATCTGATTATCAGCTCAATCAAAGAATGCACCCCATCTCCTCTCAACCACTGCCCTCGCTCATGGCCTTTAGGGGTCAGATGAATGTGTCAGGTGATGGCCAAGGACACAGGAGAGTCAACACTTGTTTCTCTCAGGGTCCGAGTCGGCACATGCAGTGGACTATACACGGACAAAGTTCACACGTTATTCTAACTGATGATCTGGAGTCAGACTCAGGTCTGTCTCTGGGTTCCAGTCCACCTCTGGCCTCCCCTGATAATCCTGTCAGTGCTGTCCTAGGTCACCAGAGTAGAGAAACAGGCATTACGTACAGAGATGGTGAACCTGAGCATGCCAGAAGAGCACAACTCCATTACTCAGTCGACTACCAGGGACAGTCATATTTACACTCAAGTGCACATCATTCAAATTTCTCAGCCCAGAACACTTTATCTCACACTCAACCTGAGACAACCACTCTGCGACCGTTAAAGCATCAGAGCCAGGCTGCTGCTCTGAATGACATGTACACTGAGTCCGGATCATCCAGCAGAGGGAGCTCACAATTTCACATGTACACAAAACCACAAGGAAGCAGCTCCACTCCTGCACCACTGAGCAGAGATGAGCGGCGGGCAGTGTCTCTGAAGATTCCCTTCCCCATGGAAAAGATCATCAATCTCCCTGTAGACGACTTCAATGAGCTCCTGACACAGTTCACTTTGACAGATAACCAAATGGCACTGGTCAGGGACATCAGGAGGCGGGGGAAGAACAAGGTGGCGGCACAGAACTGCAGGAAGAGGAAGCTTGAGAGCATAATTCACCTTGAACAAGAGCTGAATGAGCTGCAGGACCAGAAGGAGCACCTGGCCCAGGAGAGACTGGAGTTCCAGCACAGCCTGACCTTCATTAAATGCCGCCTCACAGACCTCTATGCAGAGGTATTCACTCACTTGCGAGACGAAGACGGACAACCATACTCAATAGATGATTACTCCCTGCAACAGACACCTGATGGTAAAATTTACCTGGTACCTCACACAACTGTGCCAAAGAGAGGGCAGCGCTGAGGAACTGGATCTAGAGTTTCATTACTTGTGCCTGAATGTGCCAACTGAAACCACTTCATCCAACTGGAAGTCGATTTTAATTCATGCAAATGTTGTCTAAACCCTTAAATGTATTAAATGCCAGATGCATCACAGGACTCTTCATATTAAAAAAGGACTGAAACCAAACACCTTTTCTTTAAAAATAATTTATTTAAAAAAAATGTTTTAAAAAAGACACTGCTCAGCAGTTAAAAATAC
The DNA here is from genome assembly GCF_963576545.1 of Limanda limanda. Classification (NCBI taxonomy): domain Eukaryota; kingdom Metazoa; phylum Chordata; class Actinopteri; order Pleuronectiformes; family Pleuronectidae; genus Limanda; species Limanda limanda. The sequence goes on from NC_083642.1 coordinate 13,729,046, forward strand.
TCTTGAAAAAATCTTCAGCACCAGCAGGATTGTTCAAGAAAACCTGAGGAAAAAACAAATAAACAGATCAGGTTTTATTGTAGCAAAAAGGAGAAACTGAAAGTGTTGTGCAGTTTGTTTTTGTACCTTATTGAGCCAAAGTCATTGAAAAAGAAATCAGGACTTGGGGACCATGTGTGGGGGTTAACCTAGAAAGCAGAAACACCAAATAAGTAAAATGCATTCTTTCAAAAAATGTTTATTATATTATTAGCATGCAATTTGTTGTAGGACCTCAGTGCAAAATTAAAGAGGCCAATGTTACCATTCAGGGGTGTATGTCATAATAAAAGTTTGCACAAATGTTACGTAGTTACTGGGCTACACAGCTTACTACCAGCTACATGACAAAAACATATTACTATCAGTAGTTGAGAAGTCTGGTCTTACCTACAGACAGCATTTAAGCCTTTTGGTAGCTGCTGCCTGCTAGCTGTTCTCACTCTCCCCTGCTTCAATGATCCTGGCGATGGCTTTGCTACTTCTCTCCCTCAGCTGGCTTCCATGGCTAGCCTCAAAGACTTTGCATGTAAGCTAGCAGCCTCCAGGTGATCTTTGCAGAACTCAGTGTGTACCATGTGATATTTGCAGAACTCTGTGTGTATCATGTGATCTTTGCAGAACTCAGTGTGTACCATGTGATGAACTCTTTATGAAGATTTAGCTTCTCATTCCTCAACCAGTGACACATTTGTAGATATGTATTGACTATTGATTCGTGGTGAATTGTGCAGCTTTTGAAGATATCACAGAAATGACTCAGTATGGATATGTGACCCCCCCCTCGTCCCACCACTCCACACTGAAGTGAACCCTCCCTTTCCCAATGCACTGAAGAGGCTAACAAGACTGTTTTGTAAAAAACAACTGAAAGTTGGTTTATTTCAGCTTGACTTGATGCAGTTACAAATAAAACCAGACGCAAAGAAAAATCTACATAAAACCTCATTGGAATGCTTTCTTTCCAGACACATCTTGATGAACAGAAAAAACAAATCTTTAAATGAAGACCCTCCATGATACATCTACTGTACATCTCTTGCAGCAGCTGTAACCTGCCACAAATGTTTGGCTGAGCAGATTTAGGATGTAAACCTGCAGCTGCCCTGTCACTTCGCTTGCTCTCCTCTCCTTGCTCTCCTCTCCTAAGTACTCAGTCCTGTTGAACAATATGGAACAACATTGTTAACCGTGTACTGACTTTGTATGACCTGAGATCCAGAGTGATTTTTTTAATAGTTATCTGCACTTAACCATTCCCTGCGACTACAAACTCTGGTTTTATCATACAAATATACTGTGCAGGAATGCCTTTCAAGTTCTTACCGGTTCACTTTAAAATCGTCCTGGGCGGCCGTATCCACTGTTGGAGCCACCGCCGTAGCCACCTGGAGGCAAGACAACATATGGGTTAAATGCGCAAATGCGTTACAGCATCAGTGAACACAGATCCCATCTCTAATCTTACCGAAGTTCCTACCACTGCTGCCGCCACCGCCACCAAAGTTGTTCTTCATTGGGCCGAAGTTGGACGCCTGGGGGTCGTAATGGCCCATGTTGTTGTAGTTGCCGCCGCCACCACCGCCGCCTCCTCCTCCTCCTCCTCCTCCACAGTTTCCATAGCCATTGCTGTCATATCCGTTTCCTCCTCCGTAGCCTCCGCCGCCACCACCTCCGCCCTGGTTGTAGCCTTGATTGTATCCACGGTTGCCACCATTGTTATATCCACCAGGACCGCTGGGGCCACCTCCATAGCCTGCATCATAAATAACCTTTGAGTACACTGTAAATCTTCAGTTGCAAATATAGATAACTGAGGGGGAAAATAGTCTGCTTACCACCGTCGCCTCCATTGCAATTGTAAGGAGCATCTCCGTATCTACCACCGCCCCTACCACCTAAAATCAAACCATTTAAAGTTAAGTTTCAGACCAGTCGGAACAGTTCAAATTACAGGGATATTTCACTGTCAATGAAAGCTTACCCTGGTTGAAGCCCCTGTCATACTCGTAAGGCCTTCCACCACCACTGCTGCGACCTTGACAAAGAAAAAAGACCCCATTACTCGGCAGCATTCACTGTGACAAATTGTTTATCAAAATCAGGGTATGTTGAAGAAAGGCCTTCATACCCCTCATACCCATGCCTGCTGTCTGCATCTCTTGCTTCGTAAGGGCCTTCCTGACTTCACAGTTGTGGCTGTTCACCGTGTGATACTTCTGGACTGTGGGACAAGAGAATTCATTTAATACCCAATACAAACAATTACTTAAATTTGACACAACTAGAGACAGCAAACATTTGTACTCACTGACAATCCTGTCGACTGAATCGTGGTCATCGAACGTGACAAAGGCAAAGCCCCTCTTTTTTCCTGTGGCACGGTCAGTCATGATGTCAATGACCTCGATCTTGCCAAACTGCTGGAAGTAATCACGCAGGTGACACTCCTCCGTATCTTCCTTGATGCCTCCAACAAAGATTTTCTTTACCGTTACGTGAGCACCTGGTCGGTTTGAATCCTGCGATAAAGAAAACATTTGGTGCTTAATTGTTACCTTCTACCTTTACATGCAAGACATATTCACTTGTTCATTGTGCAGGGATCATACCTCTCTGGATACGGCTCGTTTAGGCTCCACCACACGCCCATCAACCTTATGGGGGCGATCGTTCATGGCGTCATCAACTTCTTGCACCTGCGAGTATGTGACAAATCCAAAGCCCCTGGATCGCTTGGTGTTGGGGTCCCTCATGACCTGATGAAGAAGTTAAACATGAGTATAGTCTTACACACATATACAGCAGCCACATGATGAATGTTAATTAGGTAATGAGCTTCAAATGATGACTACCTCATTCATTAATCATTTGTGGAACTGAAACTGTTACTTAGTCCACACAGCACCCACGCTTTCATCCAATGTTTACTCACATCTTTCAAGCATTAAGATCAGCTCAACTACACTAAATACATCTTAAACCCTGTTGGTGTCTTACTTGACATGGAAAGGAAATTACATGTTATCATATAGAAGGCAACGATTATATACAACCAAATAGCACATTTTCCAGGATAATTTCTTCAATGGCATAGAGAGTAGGTGCTTCCTGCCTGTATATAACACCGACTGGATTTCTAAACCTTGATCACACAGGATGCAGCTCTGAATGAACCCCCACTTACCACACAGTCTGTGAGGCTCCCCCATTTCTCGAAGTGGGCTCGCAGGCTCTCGTCTGTTGTCTCGAAGCTCAAACCTCCGATGAACAGCTTGCGGAGCTGCTCCGGCTCACGTGGGACCTGGCCAATGGACAAAGGACATCATCGTCAGGCTGCATTCAACAATACAAACAGCAAGCACTGTGCATCCTCTGTAATCACCGGGTTCACATGGCGGAATGTGGGGTTTAACAGCGTTATAACACTTTAATTAATCCAACCCTGCGTCACGATCAAACATCAGCACAGGGTGGAGGAGGGAGACACCGCCGCCATTAACGTTAGCAGTCGGATCGGGTGTCTGAGCCCCTCTCATGTCCTCTGCAAGCGACCGCTTCAGCATAACAAACAGTGAGGCGGCGGGTCCCCTTGTTTACAAACTGAGGGTCTTAGCGTTTAGGGAACATCAAAACATCTGCACAAGAGAAGCTGAACGAACAAAAGGCCACGAGGCGCAGCTGCTATAAAATGGCGGCGCTGGGAAACCGCAGCCTCTCTGATGGACACGCAGTCTGCAAGGCGTGTTTGTAACGTGTGTGCTGCTGATCGAGCACTCGGCAAAGACGCGAGCTACACAACAGAACCCACACAGGATGAGAGTACTCACATCTTTCATCGACATGTTGCTGTTTGCTGCTGCGAGGCTCCCTGCGAACGACCCGGTGGAGGAGATCTGCGTCAGGCTGGATCAGCGGCCACTCAGCAGTGTGCAATAAGTAGCGGTGGCTACGCCCCCTGCCGCGCTCTGATTGGTCCGCAGTTCCCGCTGTCGTCTGTCGCTATCCGCCGTCGTGGTCTGATTGGACCGAGATCCGTCAATCACCGGCAGCAGCCAATCACAGGGCGGTAAGCGGACATTTCGCGACGGATGGATGCTGTGTGTGAAAGATCGTCTCGCAGGTGAAAGCCAGGTTGATAAACACTCAACGGTGTTAACAAGATGCACGACGCTGTTTGAAAACAAGATGTAAAAACACAAATCACCGATCGTGGATGAGTCTGACTTCCGGGAGGATTTCACCTGCAGAACATAAACTCCCTCACAATAAACATCTGTGCTTCGTGTACATAATGCAAATATATTATTATGATGTTTGAAACCAGACTGAAATAATTGAGTAATCGTCGCGTTTAAAGCGTAAAGTGTGTGTCAGTGTGTGTGTGTGTGTCCGTGTGTATATGTGTGTGTGTGATCAGCTGACCGAGGGGCGGGTACGTTCATTGTGCCCCTTAAACCCGCGCTTTTTGCGTACACACAGGCGCACTACACCTCCTCCTACGTGAAGCAGCAGGGTACATGCTAAGCTAGCCGCAGCTTTAGCCTCGCAGACTACACGTCCCCGCGAACAGACACACGACATCGCTCTCGGAGAACTTGCCGAACCCGGTGGTCCACACATCCCCAGGGTGAGAGGTCCTTCACGCACCGGAGCAGCTCCGAGACACTGCGAGGGGATTTTCGTGCACGTTTTGTGTTTGATAGCGCAGTTAGCTCGATGGTAGCGTTAGCTTGCAGGCTAGCGCTAGCAAGGTTGCCTTTCAAAGATAGCTGGTTAGCTAGCCGCGTAGCTAACAACACACCGTATCTTTTGTGGATGCGTGTAGTTGATGCTTAGTTTTCTGGTAAGTTTGTGTAACCTGTAAGTGGTTTAAGTCAGATGATCGTCACAGGAAATGGTTTATCGGCCTAGCTACAGAAGCATGTTTCCATTTCATCGTGCATGTATCAGGCTGGATAAACGACAATGAAACGGTGCCTGTGGTTGAAATAGGATGTAGCTTAGCAAAACATGGCTGACGTTAAACCGCACCGAGCTGTAACTACAAGTGTCTACTTTTTATCGAACATAATTTGCGTTGTTTATCCGGAATAAATCCGCCGGGTATCCGCCTACATGCGTTGTATCGTGAGCTTTTCTCTCATCTCTCCTCTCACAGGGTAAATACCTTCGGCCTGCAGCAGCCTAGTGCAGCCAACAACAACAAACCTCGCAATGGGCAAAAAGACTCGCGAAGACGACGACTCGTCCTCCGATGAGGAAGAGTATGTTGTGGAGAAGGTGCTGGACAGGAGGGTGGTGAAGGGCCGAGTCGAGTTCTTCTTGAAGTGGAAAGGATACTCAGAGTAAGTGTTGTGTTAACACCATGCTAACAGCCAGCTCACAAGCAACATCATCAACACTGTGATGGACTGCAGAGGAAATGTGATATTTAGGACCACATGGTTTAATAAAACATATCTATATCTCTATATAGAGATACACACAGAGAACAAAAATATATTGACTTATCACCCTTAGCTGTGAGGAATTGTAACACAATCTTCTGCCATTTTATCCTTTAATATGATAGTAATCAGGAGATTAGCCAACATTATATATAACTTATTATTAATTGTAGCATAAGCTGAGAAAATACTGCAATGCTGCTGTATAAGCCAGAATAAAAACAGGATACAGAAGCTACAAGATACATTTCAATGTTGAATGAATATCGCAATTGATGAAGTTTGATAATAATTCTGATAATGATGGGTTATCGATCTCTGCTCAGTGCCGTTGATTAAGAAGTCTCACTGTACAGGCATTGACTTGCTGCACTGGGATTTTCCTCAGGAAGCACAACACCTGGGAGCCGGAGAAGAATCTGGATTGCCCAGAACTTATTTCAGAATTCATGAAGACCTACAAGAAAAGCAGCAGCAGCAGCAGTAGCAGCAGCGGTGGTGCTGCTGCTGCTGCTGCTGCTGGTGGTGGAAGCTCCACACCAAGCAGCGGGTCCAGCAAATCCACAGCGGGCCCCTTGGGAAGGACCAAAGAATCGAAGAAGAGGAGCTCAGATGATGACGAAGAAGGTGGAAGTAAAGCCAAAAAGAAAAAGGAGGTAAGGGATACCCTCGATCTGTGTTGTGTTTTGAATCTAAAATGAATATAGATGTGGTAAATAACTGACCACTTGAGAGGAATATATTGGAAAATATTTTCTGATTCCAACTAAATTTACAGTTTACAGGACATCGTTATTTGCATGTGTGAGATTAACAGGAGGTCAAGCTTTGTGCTGCACAGTGGGGACTCCGGAGCAGTTTCCACTATTGAGAGAAACTATAGTTTAGCCCTTGATTTAAAAGGTTATTGTGTGAATGTTAATTAACAGTTGATGGGTAGTCTCATCTTTGAAAAGAGAAAGGGTTTGACTTAACGATTTCAACTGCTTTCATTCATTTTCTAAGATATTTGTTTTCTCTGTTATTATGACATCTAACAAAAAAAATTCTGAAATAAGAGATTTACAGTTTTTGTTCCTTTTTTGAAAGATAATTATTTACTTAATTTTCAACAAGTTGACATTTTCTGTAAGAATTATGACTGCATTTATTTGCTACTACATGCAAACCTAATGAGTCTACAGGGTTAAGAATAGGGTGTTTTTAGTGTGTGTGTGTGTGTGTGTGTGTGTGTGTGAACTACATAACTGGTTTTCTTGTCTTTTATAGGAAGACATTTTAGTTGCTCGTGGCTTTGAAAGAGGACTTGAGCCTGAGAAGATCATTGGAGCAACTGACTCCTGTGGGGACCTAATGTTCCTTATGAAGTGGTAGGTGTTTATTATTTCTAATGTAAATAAATGTGTCAGATACCAAAAACAATATGTTGAACCGGCTTTATGCTTATGCGAAAACTAAAACAGCATTTTGAGGTTCAGTGAAACTGGTTTGAAAACTCTTTGGTTTCTGGGTGTACACCTCTGGTACCTGTAATTAAACCATTGTTGGAAACTGCAGATCTCAATGTGCCACATTGAGACTGGCAAATTGCTCATTAGCAACACAAATGGCCTACTTGCCCATTAATTTACAAACAGTAAGCATCACATCAAAGCTCTTTAATTACACATTAGCTAATTGTTCAATGGAAATGAAATTTTTTTTTTTTAACTCTGCTAATTAAAATGTGCTGTTTAAGGATGCAATTCTCTGTCCGAACCCGGCCAAGCCCAATACAAAACTAACAGCCCAACCTGAACTTGATTATAATTCAGTTTTTTCTGTTGGAACCTGATCCGAGCCAGGTATTTTCCTCGATTACAGACGCGTGCAGTATGAAGTAGACCAAGGCCAACCCTAACCTAAATCTTTCCAAAAATGTAATTCAAACAGGGCCAAAAGGGTCGATGCGGATTTAGGTCGGTGTATTCACAATCTAAACTAAACTACCAAAAACACTGAACTTGACGATGTAACAGACTTAATGCAGGGCTGCTTAACGTATTTTTGTGATACACACTGTTTAACATATGCTGTTATTGGAAATGTTGCTCTTAATGTATGTTAAACTATTTCTCCCTGCGCCAGCTAATACCGGTTCTAATCCAATTTTGCTGCTCTTCATCTCTTGCAGGAAAGACTCTGATGAGGCTGATCTTGTGCTCGCCAAGGAGGCCAATCACAAGTGCCCACAGATCGTCATAGCCTTCTATGAGGAGCGTCTCACCTGGCATGAAGACAGTGACAAGAAGGAGAAGGACGCGGTCACTGCGTGAGGGCATCACCTCAGGAGGAAATGGGACCTCCTCCACTGCAGGGACAAGCTTGATTCAGACATTTTTCACAACCAAACCTCCCACCCTTCCTCTTTACCATGTCCAACAACAGAGCACAATGGGCCCAGACTGCTGAGAAGAGTCCATCAGACAGGAAGAGAAGCTGGCATGGATGGATGGATGGATCATATGCTACTGGGGAGGGTTTTCGCTGTTCTGTCTTTGTATTTTTAACCCTCTTTTTTTTTTTACATGTGTTATCACGTTTAGTGCTTACAGGATACGATTTAAGTCGGAAAGATATTTTGCATCCACTTGTGCAGGTGGTCATCTTTTAAAACTCAGAATATCGTCTTGAAGCCAGGGTTGGGACAAGCTGCATAAACTGAGCTTGTCCTGAGGTGGGTACACAAACCCCACCCTAATGTAAGCAGTGTGCCGGTTTTCTTTTGAACAACCCAATGCTAATGAGAACCTAGAATTTGATATTGAGGAAGCAACCGCAGCAGCATTTTCTTCACTGCATAATCACTTCCTTTTTTAGAACTTTTTATGTCGTGTAGATTTCTCAGTTTGTTCTGTCTGCTGGGAAATAAGCAATTCGGTTTGTAAACTTACTGAGGACGCCGGCCAATTCATATCTTTATAATATAGTGATGATACCCTCGTTAAACCTTTTTTTTTAATGTAATTTGATTGTTTTTATCTCTTGTGATATCCAAGTTCTAACATGAATGTTGTGTTGTTTTTTCAATTTCTTTATGCCACCACCATTCAAAGAAAAGGACAATAAAACGATTTTACTGAGTTTTGTAATTTGATTTTTGTTTTTATTTTTTTTAACCCCTGCTTTTAACAGAAGTGTTATATTTGAACCAGACCTATTTTTAGACAATCTTCACTTTCTCTCAATTGAACTAAACCAGCGTTAACACCAGCCATTGAGCTCTGCCACCTTGTGGCTAAAAGATGAAGATGTTTTTGACTGAAAACCCTATAGTTAGTCACGCATTGATGGATTATTATTTGTAACTGTGTAAAACAGTTACATTGAATATTTTTGTCATGATTGGAAGCATTAAAACCAGTCTCTGATCGGGTACTTTAATATGGATTCATCTGTGACAAGTAACTTGGTTTTGTTTGGCTATAAGTATTCATATTTTTCTGGGACGTTGGCAAATTGAGCTGAATTCTTATACACATCTGGATATTGATATATTTTAATTTTTAAAGGTAGATATGTTTTCAAACATGTACTCTGAGGACCAAGTTTTAGTTTCTACAGGGGACAATTGCTGTTTTTTTCCCCTCTTCCCCTTTTATTTAAAAAAAGAAACTATATTAGACATTGTGACTGGAGGTTGTGACCTTCTCCCGATGACATACAGAACTTAAATCACTTGAGCTAATATTTCTATTGATATTTTCCTTTATTAAAAATGACTGTCCTTTTACACCCTCACTTCTCTCACTTCTTTTTTTTTAAAGTAGACTATTTCTTATGTGAATTAAATGTTAAAAGTATGTGTTCAGTAGTATTCTTTAATAAAAAATGTCAGTGTTAAAGTTAATGGCAGTTGGCTTTTATTTTATGATGCGCCTGGAACTTGAGACCTAGACCACAGAGATGAAATATATTGTTTTGCATGAAACGAGTAATAAATAAATCACACTAAACCTTAGCTTAACGATTTGATGTTTCATAATAACAGGTGGGGAAAATAAAAAAACCCTCAGGTTGCAAATATGACTGAAGCTGTTTGAAATGGTTCCTGTCAAATTAAGGTGTTTGAGCTCTGCCAAGGAGTTTCTGTTTGCTTGTTTGTAAGCCACATTAAACAAAAACTACTTGACTGATTACCATGGTATCTAGTGGAAGGATGCAGTATGGGTCAGGCGAGAATCCAATACATTTGGTTGGGGATCTTAAATTTTACTTTTACTTTTTGTAATATTAAGATAAAGCATTTTCAAAATGTCCCTCTTATTTCTCTACTCTTTCTTTAGGGGACTGATATGTATGTGTGTGTGAAAGTTGGTGCAAACCCTAATAAAAATACTGATTTATTGAATTTAAATGTGGTTGTGTTGGGCCTTGGTGGAGGTATTCACTCTCCTGAATGCAGGGGCGGCTCCTGGTACAGTCGACATAGGCGGTTGCCTAGGGTGAAAAATGCCGAGAGGGCGGCACAAGAGACTGAATTATCATGACGTGACACATGCAATGTAAAACAATATATTAACGTCAAACCATCATCCTCACCGCACCGGAGGTAGAAGCGCTGCGAAAAGCGGTCCGCCTCATTACCTCGCTCATGTTCGCACCGGCAGCGTAATGCCGGGAATAACCGGGAAGCGCCGTGGCCACACACACACACAAGCACATATCTCCTGTGGGGGGTGGGGGGCGGCTACAGGCTTGCGTAGGTCAGTCACCTGTGAAGACCAGCATCATTTACCCCTGAACCAGGAGCTGGGTCCGAACTCATGGGTAAGTTTGGCAGGCTGTCATGTTGGCAGGACTTCAACCACCTATTCATTGCACAATATCTAATAATATGTAAATTTAAAAACAAAAATGAACTAAAACTATTTCAAATTAAATATAAAAAATAAAATAATTAAAATAAAAATTTAAAAATTGCGGGTGCACATCCTGCGCAGAAGCCCATTGCGCAGGAATTGTGCGCGCAGGTTTTTTTTTTTCATTTTTTTATTCATTTAATTTAATTTAATTTTTCTTTTTTTATATTTAATTAATTTAAATTGAGGTGGGGGGTGGGGAGCGGCTACAGGCTTGCGTAAGTCAGTCACCTGTGAAGACCAGCATCATTTACCCCTGAACCAGCGCGGAGAAATGCGCTACCTGGGCCGCAGGGATGAGCCAGCCCAACGTGTTATTATAATTAAGTACTAACAGGAGAAAACTTATGTCAAAGTCATATGGATGATGGGTACCCAGTTGTAGCGATGGTGGATACTTGTGTATTCAAAACAAATGAGATGTTAAAAGAACTACCTCGAACATACAGTAAGTAACCGTCAAGTAGATAAACTACAGGTCTATTAGAAGAATTTAGATAAACCATTAATATTAGAAGAAGAAAATTTCCTTCTCAAACTTCTCTGTTTACACCTTCATCATAATATAGCTTAAAAACCCAAAGCAAAGAATTAAATCATTTCAACATGCATCAGTAGACATTCAATTATCTGAAATAGTTTTAATAAAACATGCACTTGTCAAAGTGTTGGTGTGCTATGTCTTGAAAAACAGCTTCGGATTCCTATCACTTGTGCACATGTACCAACTTTCTGGAGGCCACGTATGAATTACGAAATGTGAGAATGGATTTATAAAAAAGAACTGTACTTGTGTAACAGTGTATTGTATATAGGTGCATCATTGTCAGCTGTATAGCCAGTCACAGTTTTTAAGTGCAATATTGAATTAGCTTGGACCCCTAAAGAATGTTTGTATTAAACTATGAAATGGTCTCAATCTCCTTATTCGCCTTCCTTCAATGTTTCTCCTCCCTCTCCCTCTCTCCCTCTCTCAGCAGCAAAATGACAGGCTGGAGGCGGGATCACATCAGATACCATGCAGCGAATCCAGCCAGAGCAGCAATCCAAGTCACAAACAGAACCTGTCCTGTTGGGTGCCGGAGGTCGGCCATGGCGAGTTGACTGGCATATGCCGTTCCACTCGACGCTGCTGGATGCACAAAAAGAGAAAAACAAACCTTGACAACAACAACCTCACAACAGTTCCTCATAGCAGCATAATGCATACAAAGAGAAGTATAAAAACCTACTCATTTTGGCAGCATAGTAGGGACATTTGCTGATGTCACCATCCGTGGCCCTGTGGACAGGCAAGCCAGCATCTAAAACATCCTCCTGGATGGGCTCCCTGTGTGAACAGACACGCTGCGGTGACAGACTGCGGTTAGAGTCAAAGATGAATCAAAAAAAGATTAAATTATCAGGTGCACAATTCAGAAAGCACTTTTACATGTCATTGTCACTTCAAAGTAGAGGAGGAGAAGAAAGAACAATATAGAGGTAAGAATCACCCCAATTGTGGACATCATTAATGTTTATTTTTGTCGACATGACATGATATGCTATCAGTACAGCTGATTTCAGACTCTTTCTATTTTTTGTTATTTTTAATTTATTGTTTTTTATAGCTTACAATTGTGTCTGCCTGTGTGTGCATCTGTATACAGTCCAAACGTTATTGTGGATGCATGACAGTTTGCGTATGTATGTTGGGGGGCGCCAATTTGAAATCTCGCCTTGGGTGCCAACATTGCCAGGGCCGGCCCTGCCTGAATGCACTTCTCGTTAAATTGTTTTCCATGTTGAAGAGGAGCACCAGCTGCTGTCCCCCAGCAGATGGCACTGTTAAATAACACCGGTGTAAAAGTCAACTGTTTTTATGCAAGTCATTCACAGTTCAAACACCTAAAGTTGCTCATTATAACTAGATCTCAAGAATAAAAAATGTTTGATCCATCTATTGTTACTCTTTTCAGAAGTGCGTGTTTTTTTGTAATGTCCACTGAATGATCACATCTGCTGAAGCCACCTCTAGGTCTGGAAACTCATGTGATGCAGTTTTTAAACTCACATAGATTTATTTTGTATTCTAAAGCAGTTTATAGAGGTACCACACACAGTATGGTTAACTAAGGCACTGCACTACTAATTATTCAGTCATTTAAAAAGGTCAGTGTAAGCATCACAAAGCTTTGATGACAAATAGAATACACACAGACTATTTAATACTGCAATATGTGAGGAAAAGCAATTTTCCAATATTTTAAACTGACCCAAGAATAATGAACAAGGAGCGTATAAGTACACCATCAAGTAATATCCATCAAAGCTGGACTTTGATGTGTGAGGAGCAGTGTCCATTTTGTCACAATTTGTCCACCACACGATAAATATGGGAAATTTGTTATTAATGAAAGATTTGAGGTGTTTGCTATAATAAAGTAAATGTCTGTGGACTAAGAGTAGTGTCTCAACTGGGGGGGGGGGGGGGGACAACTGCAACATCCGTAATAAACTACCAGTGAAGCTTGACTCTAATCCTTGCTCTTCTCTCACCACCCTCTTTTTCTTTCGTGTTGCCTTTTATAGTGACTCCCTCGCTCTGACCAACGCAGACACACACACACACACACACACACACACACACACACACAAAGTGCTGCTCGGCTACGTCTAAAGCGATGGAATTTTCCTAGCAAAAAGGCTTTTACACTCCAAATGGAATGCAAAGGTCACTAGTAAATTTCCAGCCCCTGGGACCATTAAGCTGGGCAAAGGGAGCGAGCAGCAGGCTGTTTTATGGAGCCTGGAGCTGTCTGCTGACAAACTCGGGCCAGAAGGTTTGGTTGGGAAAGCCACAGTGGTGCTCATGGGAGCGCTGGCTGGGATGTGTGTGTGGCAAATACAGATGTAGAGGCAGGTCTGCTGCCTGGTCAACAGACGCGTCGAGTGAATCTTCATCCATGCCAAACTACAAAAATCAGGACAATCAGATTGGAGCCACTTTTGCTAAAAAGGACTGGAGTGGAGTCAGCCAGGGTCAACAGGGAACAATATGTGCCTGGTTGGGTTGTCTCAGCTTTTCTGGATGCTTTCATACTTTTTTTGACATTGTTTGACATTTTGAATCAAACATTGAAATATTGTTATTTCATTTGCAGGATTTCAAACAGAGGAACAAACACTGCTGCATTTTCTTTTTCTACCTTGGTCAGTCTGTTCACTAGTTTTAGTGTGCTGTTATTTATTTATTTATTCAAAGCAGCCTTCCCCGTACTTCAAAACACACTCATCCTATACCAGCAACTTCTCTAGCAAATGAGCTCCAGTGGGTATTGCCCACAGCAGAGGTGGGTCGTCTCTTGCAGCACATTACAGCGAACGAGTGTCAGGGGAGCTACTGTGCAGCTGTGCTCAGGGAAGGCGCTGCCACAACGGGCCTCATCAGTGTAACACAGCTTGTTCAAGGAAACCTCTAAAAACAACAAACAACTAAGAGTGTGCACTCATACAAATAACACCAACACAGCAGAGTGCAGTACACGCTACTACCTCATATGTGAGGGGGGGGGGGGTGGGGGGTGGGGGGGTGGAAAGGTTCGTCGTCTTTGGTTTCAGAAAAACTGTGAAAAATCTCCTGGACTGCTGTAAATCACAAGTATCACAGGGGCCGGTGTAATTTGATGTGGCCTTTCTCGTGCTGTGATCATGGAGACACAGCTGCCAAACAGCTGTGTCTCCATCTCCTTGCTGGGACCAGATGAAAAGGTCTGCAGTGATGACTGGTGCATCATCTCTCCGCGCAGGGCACTGATCTGTGTGAAGGTGATTGCGATGTGATGCTCTAATTTGGGTGGCTATCACACTTAATGTGCAGTAAAGCGCCATAGACAAAGCTTCTTCTTGCTAAATGCCCCCCCTCTCTCCCTCTCTCTCTCTCCCTCTCTCTCTCTCTCTCTCTCTCTCTCTCTCTCTCTCTCTCTCTCTCTCTCTCTCTCTCTCTCTCTCTCTCTCTCTCTCTCTCTCTCTCTCTCTCTCTCTCTCGCTCTCTCTCTACTGCACCATGGCTCTCACCGCCAACACTCTGCTGGCTGTGTTTCCTCTTCACCCCTCCACCACCACCACTCCTCCCTCCATCTCCTCTCCCCACCAGGGGAAAGAGTTATAGCCGCCATAAAAGGCAGGTAATGCATTGTTAACTAATTCTGTCTGCTCAGAGCTGATATATCCTCTGCTCTAAATCTCTGTGCTTCCAATAAAATGCAAATGCTAATGCTTGCCCTCCATGAGCTGATATCATTTTTAACAGGCCAGAGGTAAATGCAGGAGAAGGGTGGGGTGGGCCAGGGGCTAGTCTGTGGCACAGTGGGACTCTGAGCCTTTATGGTTCATTCTGTCGGAAAAGGAGACCTCCAGAAATGATCCACACACCATGGGCCAAAGCTACACAAGTGTGTGCACATGGCCGTTAGTTAGTATGACTGCAACTGTGCCTTTTTGACGAGCCCGCGCTGGATGCATGTGTAGTTAACCCGTGGTAGTTTAGAGCTAGTGTGCTATCTTGGTGATTGAGAATCCAGCACTACATGGAATTGTTGCACTCGTTCACCATCAAATAACAGAGGCCAATTTGCCTGCGGATGCAATGCATCATTTTCCCATGTTAATAGTAGTGTCATACTTCGTGTAACCTTGGGCTTCTAAATATTGATCCACTTCTAGATTTTCAATTATCCTGTGCCGTTTTGCTGCCATCTGCTAAGGACTCGTGATTTGTGTTCCTTCATATCTGGAGGCTTGTCCTGTAATTAGACCATAAATTAATTTGCGGAGAGAAAGCAAAAAAAGAAAAGACTGAAGGCATTAAGTAAGTCCTCGGTGGTTAGAGACAGAAAATCATAGGAAACCACAGCACAGGGTTTTATTCACTCAAATAAGATAATTGGATTACAAATTCCAACACCATAACTTTTCTGTTCCAGCATGTGTCACTTGTTTTTCTTGCAAGTGTTTAAATCCTTGCTGCTGCTAATGATTGCTCTCCAGTCAGCTCTTCAGTAAATGGCTAGAAATCACCCACTGACATAATTATATTTAATTACTTGCAGTGCAGCGGGAAAAAATATTAGGAAAAATGGGGCGTATTAGTGTCAGAATGTGTGTGAAACTTTGAAGCGAAATGTGCTGTGAATCCATCAGTGGGTTTCAAACGACCCCCCACGCAGGCAGACAACAATCATGTGCTCCGAACCCGGCTCTTATTTACAGCACAGCTCAAGTGGAGGTACTAAAAATCCAAATGCATCTTGATTGATTTTAAATTGGGAGTATATGCTCTCCTGCGAGATTAGCTCACTGTCCCCCGCTGCTAAATTACACATAGTGATTAGGGCTGTCGCTGCGGAGTCTAAGCACAACAACTGCAGCTCTCGTTGCCATGTGGAAATTCACATTAGACAAGCCCAAGTTACCCGCTCAGAGCAATTAGGAGAAAAACTGTGTGACCGAATTGGCTGTTCTCGGGGTGGAAAAACGCAAAATCAGCAGGGTTTGGGTTTAAAACACCGTGTGTGCATTGAACGCTCTGCAGTGAATGAGGGTGGGGTGACAGTGAGGCTAGCACCGTTGTCTGTAGGCGGGAACTGCATCCATGGACCTGCTCTACGTGATACCTTGGGTGCTGTTGAGCAAGGCCGCAGCTGCTAGTATACTCTGATCATATCTTGTGTGGGCTCGGGAGGCAAGGTCGGCCATCGCCGGGCCCACCTGCTCCCCCATTCTCCATCACACGGCCCCTCAGCCCCCCGGCCTCCCGGAGGAAACGCGCCTTGCTGCTACGCTGCTGCACAGGCAGCATGTGTCCCTGAATTTATGATGGCGACTTATCGGCGGCCTTTCACGTTAAAAGTCATCTTGAGTTTCCCAGTCTGGCCGTATGTGTAGCGAGCGCTAATCCACTAACATTCAAGGCAGACACGTAGCGAGCCTGGCTCTCTGCCTGCCCTGAGCCCTGACAGTCTCTGACCCAGCGCTGAACACAGCATTCCCCTGCCTCTGCTCCCAGCCTCAGCCAGCCTGGACATAATGCAGCGCCATAAACTAGCTAATGTTACACTGTATATGAATGGTGAAGTTTTATACGCTTGAGGTCCAACACACAAGGCTTATGACCCAATGAGAAAAGTCCAGCTGTGACAGACTCCTTTTGGCTGAGAAGAAGGGGGGGGAAAAAAATCACATCTGTCCACCGTAGAACTCCACAGATCTTACAATTCAATCGTACGCTTCTATTTCCATCAAGGATTAGAGTTCAGAGGAGGCCGTAAAATCCCAGGGATTTTCTGTCGCGGTATTTATTTCAGTGGGAGATGTTGAAGTTCATATTAACTGATCCACAAGGAATAAGTCTGGCTCAAATGCTGCAGAGCTCGGGCCAGGCCTCAGAGCAGAAAGCTTCCAACAACATGGGCCGGTCTGCTGCCGGAGGTGGCTCCTGGACTGATTATGATTTTAATGGCTTATAAAGACTTGATAAATACTTTATAAAGCTGTGTTGCGTAACAAATCCAACACATAAAAGAAGCAATAGATGGGCTCCATGCAGGATAAAGGGGAGCTTGACAGGTTCTTGAATAGTCTTTATAATTCAATATAACAACCACCGTCCTTGTGAGGGCCGCTTCATCTGCTGAGCCCGACAGGATATATACGTTAAACACATCCAAGTGCTCACAGTCCAGTCCATTACGCTGATTAGCAGTAAACACATTTGTAATAAAACTTGGTGAAATGGACGAGGACGGTCTTCGCACTGATTCACGGCTGAATCTCCTGTTGGACTTTAACGTGTCCCGGGCGTCATACTTCTGAGGGGTGGAGGAGACGTGATACACAGCTCTGCTTAAGGGATCTGTAACACACACGAGCCAATTCATCCAAACAGCTCACCGTCGAAACACCGAGGGCCCTCATCTCAACTGTGGGCCAGAAATAAACCCGGGCTGAGCAGCGTGGCGGGGGTCCAGTGAACGTGAGAGAATCTGGGAAGTGGAGCAGTCCAAAAAAACTTTTCTTTCCACCACATATAGACACGTCCTACTGGCCTCCTACCCCCCCCTGCCCGTCCCCCTGCTGTCCGCTGTCTGTCCAACACTGTACCTCACTGTCCATTTGTCTCCTGATCCTCTCAGCTTACCTGTGTTGTCGTTTAAACAGCCACACTATCCAAGCTGCAAACATATTTAACATACTTAGTTGGCTTCAGAGCAAATAATCCTGACACAGGGTCACACAGGACACATACCAGCTCTGAACTGGTTTGAAGACTGGTTTCCGCTTCCATCCACCACACAGCTGGAAGTTAGAGACACACATTCCTCTCAGAGACTTTAAAGCGTCCCCAGCTTATATTTCTGATAATATATGTGATCATGTATGAGCCATGAGTGTGTGTCTGTGTGTGTGTGTACTCGTTTTCATTGCCTCTTTAGGACATTCTCCTGCAAAAACACCTTGTCAGGACTACTATGCCTAATGGGGACCAAAGCCTGGCCATAATGATGCAAAACTTACTTGCTAGGCTTCTGGTTTTGGTTAGTAAGATGTGAAATGTGGTTAGGTTAAGGCCAGGGTTAGGTATGAATTTGTACTAATAACTAACTAACTAACCAACCCTAACCCACTAAACAGTTTCAAACCAAGGCATCATAAGTGCAGAGAAATCGGAGATAGTTAGATAGCTGCACTAACTAACCACCTATCTATCTATCTAAATATCTAACTATTCAACTCCAATACACTGCATTTGTAACTAACTAAACAATGCAACACAAATGTGTGTGGAATTGGAGTCGACAAGTTATTCAGTTACATTTAATCCAAAGAAGGATAACGGTGCAAATCGTTGTGTGTGTGTGAACTAACTAACTAACTTTCTCCCCGGTTGACCTGGTTTTAAATGGGTTCACCATGTCCTGAGCTACATTACATTACATAAGCGTTACTAGATGGTTTAATGGGCCACTTTAAGCTTTCTTTCTTTTTCTTTCTTTTTACACCAGGCGGTGGTTATTAGAGGAACAAGAGTGGAAGATGAAGAAGAAGAAAGAGTGGATCATGTGTTTCCACTTTTGACCTCTTCTCTGTGGCATGTACACACCTGGTTCAGTTTAGAATGCCGTTTCTGTGGAATAGCTGACGGCAAACCGGCTAGTGGTTTTCATCTGGGGAGAGGTCGACGTGTTTACACCACAGCCTCATGCTCAAAGGTTATTCTGTGTGTGTTCTTAAATTTACTGTCATGTCAGCAGAGGAAAACACTGAGTCGCTGGCGAAAAATATCAAAGACTCGTTGTCAGTACAGTGAGCCAGGTAACCAGTGCTTAAGAATCCAAGTTGAAACCTGAAGAGAATGCCTTCCCCTTGAGGCAGCATCGGAAAGGAAAGTCTTGTGTAGACGTTAACAGGCCCAGAATACAATCTTTGATTGTTTTTGTTTGCGCGGCTGCATTACTGCTTCTTTAAAAGGCACGTTTGAGTCCAAACTATGTGAAAATGTATGTCAGATGTCTTGCCTTGATGATGGGAAGGGCAAAGCCCGGCCACCTCAGACTCTGGGCTACTCATCTGTTTCCTATTGGAGGAAGTGATTCTGGCAGGAAGGCAGGCCGGGATCGGAGAACAGTAAAACGAGAGTAAAAGGCTAGAGAAACAGGAAATGACAGTGTGACCCACTGGGCCCACTTACTACTTTGCCAGAACCCCCTGGCCACAGCCAGCCTACTGGGCCGGCAGTTTCCATCACCTGCTGCTTCTGGTTCCCCCACATAAATCCAGGTGCTCCTGAATAAAGCCCTCTTTCTCCAGAAGCCACGGGACGTCAGGAGTGGGGGGTGGGCTGCACGCCAGAGGGGCCGCACCGCTGCAGCAGAGGAGCTCTGCCTCCTTGTGAGAACATGTCTTGGAAATTGCTGCTGAGAATAAAGCGGAGGTAAAACAGGCAGATAGATGGGGATTTCCATCAACCACCCCCCTGCTACTTCAAAGCTATATTCCTTCACTTTATTATTTGCTCTCTTCTAATTAAAAGAAGCCAGGACATTCAATATTAACCTGCTGCATCTTTTTATTACTGTGTCATACCTGCATGATATTAATATGGGCCTGTAGTCCACTGGCAGGGGGAGTCTCAGCTCCTCTCGGCTCCTCACTGCCCCCTGCCATGCTGAATGTGCTCTGCAGCCGCTGAGCAGATAAACCCAAGAAATCATTCCCGGCTCCAGTCAGAGCTCTTTACAGTACCTCCAGCGCTCCCTGGTGATGGATTAATGCACTGTTGTTGTCATTTTATTGCCATTTTATTGCCCTGGTGCAATTTACCAGGCTTTATGTGCCTCTGCTGTCCGGCGGAGAAATGCGCAGGCGCACGAGGCCAAACATTCCGAGACAAAGGCCACCGCTCACCCGACCAGTGCGCATGTGCAGCCACACACGCACACGCACACACACACACGCACACACACACACACACACACGCACACACACACGCACACACACACGCACACACACACGCACACACACACGCACACACACACGGTCTAAATCAAAAACACAATTCATTCAAACACAAATGGGCCACTATACAAGAGAGCAGATGAAAGCATCACTAGTGAATCCTTCAGCCGGTTGATGGACTCCACATCCACCGCTGCTGTTTTACACTCTCACCACCTGAGGGCAACATCACTCTGCCCGGCCTGCGGCTGCAGCCTGATGCAGCAGCAGCAGCACTTCTTCAAATACAATTTATATCAGGAATATTTATATGCCTCCACCATCTTAATGCGTCCTGTGCTCGAGAATTAAACTAGAAAGAGTGTGTTCTCCTTGCATTTGTATTCACACGGCCTATATGAGGGTTTAAAGCATTTTCCTGTACTTTGCCCTAAATCTTATGTGAGGCGTTTTTGCAGAGGCCTCAGTTGTGGTCAAGGTCCACTTTGTTTTCTTGACAGAATACTTCAAATTTAAAGGATTGTTGACATGTTAAACACCATGCTTTGATATTAAAGCTGTTTGTCTTCTCTACGGCCCTAATTTGAACACTTCCAAGCATATCAACGTGTTACTGTTACACAGCTTTACAGTCAACACACCCAACCACACACACCCAGCCACACACACACATGCCACACACAGCTGCAGGTCTCAGGTCGTTGTTGCAACATGCAGAGAAGTTTTGTAACATCTCCTGCCGAATAATTATCTTTCTCTCGCTGTGGGAAATCAGCCCGACCGCCAACTGCTTTGGCAGAACAATCAGTTCGTCTTCATTCTTACCTGTCATTCTCTTTACAATGATATAATACCTGCTTTTTTAGGAGTAGCCTATCATTTAAAATCCATGTCAATTATGGCAAACACAAATCATTGCAGCCTTTGGTTGCTTTAATTGTTTATTTGATATTACATGTTTGCCTGCCACAAACTGGTAAAGTTTGAATTATTATTGTTTAGGACCCAATAAACACACATATAAAAATAATAGGTAGACCTCTGGGAGTAAAAGCGATCATGGCAGAGAGCAGCCACCAGAGGGAGCACAGATGCTGTCAAACCAAGGACAGTACCTGACAATAAGAAAGCATTAGGCTGCAACTGTACAGATTTTCAAAAAAATACACAACACACCTTCAGACACACATCAGCTGTAATGAAATGGTTCAAACATCAAACGCGCTCCGGAGATGTATTTTACGTCTTGTTATGTCTGTTTGGTGATGGGGGCGTTTGTGGGTGCATGTTATGTCTTCAACATTCACAGTGTAAAGTACAATCTTTTGCGAGGACCTGTAACCCCAGAGTCTCGTCCGCCCTGAGAGCTGCTGATCCATCACTCTTAATGGAAGAGGATAAGTTTCAGCCAGTGAAAGAGAGAACAGACAAAGGCGGGACGATTTATGGCAGACGTAGAAGTGGAACTCCTGGCTGTGGGCCTTGATCTGAGCCGGGCTGTGGCTAGGCTAGGCTACGCCCCAGGCCAGGGTCATTCACATGCACTCTCCCACACGCACACATGCACATACATTACTCCAGGCTGAGAGAGCCAACACCACATCTCAAAGTCCAAAGCTTCTTTCGGGATCTTTTGAAGTCCCCCCCCGCCCTGGCCCCCATCTTCTGGACTTACTTCGGACATGCCTATCTCTGCCAGTGCCCGTTGAGCCCTGCTTGTTGAAATATGGATTGGATACCTGTTACATGTTAGCTTAGGAGATAGCCAAGGTGTAAATTATGTGGGAGTCTCTGGCCAGTCTTATTTATGAGAGGCCTGTCAGGTGTTAAGGTGTTGGAGTGAGATGTGCGGCTTAAACCGTTTACTTCACTGTAAATCAGGTCATGCAGGCCACGTCTGTTTGGACATTGTGTGTTTACGTGTGTGCGCCTGTGTTTCAGGCCTTGTTTTTGCTGGGAGACGGTGTGGGGCTGGTTTGTGATAATGTCAAGGCCCGGGTGTTGATGCGTGTAGCTGAGAATGTGAGGGTGTGTGTCTGTGTGTAGGTCTGTTTTGTCTGGAGGCCATCACGACTGGTGCAGATGGGTTGAAACGCTAGTTACAGTTATTGTGCCGTCTGACTAACAAAGAGGTTTTTTTATAGATCCCCTCAAAACCTACACCTGCCGTCGCCATGCTCCATTATGAGCAAACATGAAACCTACTCAAGACTTTTCCTGTTTTCTATTGTGATGGCCCCCCTGTCTTTCTTTATCCCAGACATATCATGTAGATGTGACTGGCTGTGAATGTAGTCCATCTGAGGACATCAGGTATCACTCAGCACGTAGTTAGACCTGACACCGGATGATGGATACTGACTCTCAGACTATAGGAACTGCAGCAAACAGGTTCCATAGACCCAGTATTTGTTACCATTATTTCCCCACAAGGTGCCGCCTGTAGCGTGAGCCGTGTCTCCCCTTCTGTTTGCACCATTGTCCGGCCTGTGGCTTGTCCGCATCCCGGCACAACAATGGCGTGGGACTCAACTGGCGCATTCTGTCTCCCGCCCCTAAGTGGGAGCGAGCATCAGTCCTTAAAGTGAGACCAGAGGGGAGAAAGGGAGTGTGGAGTGGAGGGGAGATGAGCTGAGTTAAGGTTGAAAGGGGTTAAGAACATGAGACAGAAAACTCTGGAGAGAGATCAAGAGGATAAAATGCAGGGGGCGGAGAGGAGGAGAATGAGGGGTAGAGGAAGAGGGACAGAGGATGATATGCTGGAGGCAGGTACATCTGCATTCTCTCCAAACACAGCATCGGCCTGTCTTAGGTGTCTCTATCCCAGCAGCACTCACTGGCAGATTTATGGCCATTCTTTGTGCATGTGTGTGTAGGAGAAGGAGGGATAAATTGAGAGAGACACAAGGTACAGGAGGATGAGTGTTTGTGTGCAGAGGCAAAGGGCGGCGAGCAAATAGCAGCCATGTTACATTCCACTGATATCACAACCCCCCCTCACCACCACCACCTCGACCTCCCAATCGCTGCCATATTTCATGCTTCCTCTCTCCCCCTTATCCTTCCCTTCTTTCCTCTCGTCTTCCCCTCTCTGTCTCATCACCCGGCTCTTCACTTGGCGCTCTTGGCCCCTCCATTGCTCTGCTGGGTCCCGGGCTGTAAAGCCCTCTCAGGGGGAAGGGTGTAAATCTGTCCC
Source organism: Limanda limanda (assembly GCF_963576545.1). NCBI lineage: Eukaryota > Metazoa > Chordata > Actinopteri > Pleuronectiformes > Pleuronectidae > Limanda > Limanda limanda. Next base: position 13,752,127 of record NC_083642.1, read on the forward strand.
CCTGTCTCAGGAGATTTCCTGGAGCTCAGCAGACTCAACAAAGCCTAGCTGGCGTGGAGGACCAAATGCTTCACACACACAGACACACACACATACACACACACACAGAGTGAGATAAATGTATAGACTCAGAAAAACTTATACTGCACATTACACCTAGGGAAAAAGCCAACATGTGCTCATACATTAACTCGCACACGCTTGGCCTTGTTTGGAAGCTTCTATGAAAACAAACAGGTTTGCCCCTTCCTTGTCTAGCCGAGTGCCTGGGAAACCAATGTTTGTGTTTGTGTGTGAGTGTGTCCACAGGGAGACCCTACCCCCAAACCTTTTGTCTAAAGGGGGCTGTCCAGACGAGCTTGTTGTCTCTCTTTATTTTCTCTCTTCCCCCCTTCTGCTCTCTCCACTTCCTTCTCTGCTTTATTGCACTTGATTCTAAGCGCGTCCATTCCTGAGATGGCTCAGATAGCAGCTGAAGCTAAATTGCCCGTCATAAAGCATCTGCAATAGCAATGGAGCTCTCGGGGTGGGACGGCTGCAAGGGATACAAGTCGGTTAAGGCTCACTATGAAAAAACAAGGTCCTCTTTTTAAATCTTCCAATGTGGAACATGAACCCTGTTTCAACATCCCACAAATCACCGGGCCCTTCCTTAAACATTAAATGATTCTGTTGCATGATCGATTTCCTGAGTGTCTCCTAAATCAGTTTTATGCATCTAATTTTCAGGAACATTTGGCTATTTGAGGGTGTGGGTTTTGGAGAAAAGTGACTGAAAATCAAAAGCGAAATGATCTAATGGTATTTGGGGATGCCGAAATGCCTCTGCATGATTCTACTAATTACTCACACAAGACAGGCTAGTTAGAGTGAGATGCTGTGATTTATGGCGGAGTCATATATTTGGCTGTGCTATGTTCCTGTCAAATGGTTGACAGATAGATGACTGCTGGGCTGTAATTGGCCTTCCTGTTTGTATCCTCTCTCATGTAACAACAAAGGCACTTCCCCGGCCTTGACTGTAGAGGGTGCACACGCGAAAGTGCAGCCTTGTGCGGTTAGGACAACAGCAGATTCTCTGCAGGAAGAAGAAACAAAGGGGGAAAGGCAGGATGAGGAAGTAAATGATTAGGTGGGAAAGACATAGGAAAGGTTACTGGAGGGCATGGTGGGTAAGGCAAACAAGCAGAGAGAGGGAGAGAGGAAGAGAGAGAGGGAGGGAGAGAAAGCAGGTCAGATCAGTTATGTTTCTGCAGGGCTCTGTATTGACTCATCTCCGAGACAGAACATCTGTGTGTGGCATTTGTAGCAAGAAACGTCTCATTATCCAACCAGAAATAATCCCCGGAGCTGCCAAATTAATCTCAACAGAGATTTGGGCCAGTCAACAAAGTACCACGGCCAAAAGATGGAGCGATAGAGACACAGAGCTGCTGTGTATCCAAGTGGGAAAATCCCTCTCTGCTTCACGCTTCTGTCTACAGCGCATTTTATCAAAGCTGTAATATTATTGCTCTGGAACAGACTGTGAAGGAGAGGAATTCCAAGGGACCACAGGAGCAAGACAGGGCCAGCAGCCGGCTTGGCAGGAGCCCCGGTGTGCTCATCATCTCTGGAAGGAGTGACGCCCCTCACTCCTGCCTGCTCCTGCCTCCCAGCTAGCCTGGCCCTGTGACAGATGATCCCAATGACAGCAGGACGCAACAACCTGCAATTGAACATTCCCCTGTGATCTGTCAACGTCGGTGGTGGCGTTTCACTCTTAGGAAAACAAACAGGGACACACGCACCTTCACAGACGCCCTCACGTTAAGTCATTCTGCAGGTATTAGAAGAATCAGGGCCTGCTACGCCTTCTCACACTTGAGAAATAACTCAAATACCTGTTGCCGGCGTCTTTTGAGGTTTGCTGGGTTGTGTGCGTGCCTCACACTTGTTCTGCATTCGGATTATTCTCTTAATTGCAAATATTTACAGACTGGTTCTCTGCATTGTACAATTCTAGGTGTCAGCTGGTCCTGCTTTTGTGCATGTGGGATTTCAGCCTGTGCTGCGGTTCTCTGCTTCCACCACAAGGTGTCACCTATCTCTCAGAGAGCACATGGCTTCAAGCCTGATGGGGGCTTTATTTTCCGCTTTGGTGGCAGTGCTGTGGTGTATCACGGCAAAATGAAATAGGAAAAATGAAAATAGGGCATGAATGTGTTTGCTGCATACAGGCCTAATGAAGTCAGCCTTGCCAGTACATTAGGAACAAAGGCAGCAAAGAGAAAGGCAGTGAAGGACAACTCACAAACAGATCCAAAACCAAAAAATAGGGAGATATATAGTCTGAATGTGAGCCTCCTCAATGAAAAGCAGTTCAACGCTTGTCATAGTGGAGATTTATTTTCCAAGCAACTGGCTTTTTATGGTCAAGCTCCTTCATACTGGCGAACAGCAGTGCTTTGTAATATGGCATGTAAAGAATGAGATTCAATAGAAGTGGTCGTCCATTTGTCATATTTAAGGGGATAGAATAATGACTATTGGATGTCTTGTGCTGGAATCGCTCAAGTTGGCTTATTTTTGTGGGCAGAATGGAGAATGAAGACGAATGGACTTCATACATGACTTTGCACAGTCCGAGCTTTCAAATCACGTCATGCAACTTCAACCAATAGTTGGTAGCATATCATTATCCTAAACCTGGAGCAGTAGGTAGTCCTATCAGAGGGAATTATAAAATAATCCTGCCGTCTCCTCTTGCTTGTTGCAATCTAATGATGGCTCGGCTTCTTTGCCATAAAAGCTTGGCGCCAAATTAATTGTTTCAATCAATCAATTGGTCAATTTCATAGCCATCAAGCTATGCACAAGATCATGTGCGTTCTCTATCCTTCTCCTTCAGGATGGGCTTGGAGAAAGCCGGATGATTTATGGCCTGTGTGTGTGCTGCATACATATACAAATACTATGCACACATGCTGACAAGCATCTGCACTTAATAGGCACAAACACTCACAGAGCCACACACACACACACACACACACACACACACGCACACACGCATGCACACACACACTTACTGTATATGTACATGGACACGCATGTTAGCACATTCCATACGGATGACACACAGCAGGGGACGCATCACGTGAGCGAGCAGGATGAGCACAGGGGGAACTCTTCAGTGTGTACTTGCATCATGGTGACGCATAAACATGAGTGTAGCAGTGATAGATTGTATAAGAGGACTCTAAAAGTCATTATTGTATGTGGCTAACGGGTGAAGGAACATACTAAGAAACATACTAATACAAGACCATTATACTGGGACAGTCATGCATCCCATCTCCTCTCTCTATGCATGTATTAGGTTTATATACATACAGTATGAACAGCTTTACATATATGCTTACATACATGCATGCTCATGCATACATACACATACATATATGCAGTGAAAGCCAAATGCAGAGGCTTGTTGTTAGCGTGTTGTTCCTGTGCTGTGGCTTGTGGGCCTGTCTGCAAGGCTGATCGATGGTCTTTTACTGCTTCCCCAGGATTATCGGTCGAGTTCACCGGGAGGGGAAGGCAATTCATCAGAGCACAGCGGAGAGAGAGAGAGAGAGAGGGAGAGAGAGAGAGTGGAGAGGGGACAGAGAGAAAGGGAGAGAGAGATGGAGGAAGAGGCGTGTGGGGGGGCGTCAGTGTGAAAATGGAAGGAAAGATAGGAGAAGGCAGAGGTAAAGGTGGGAGGAAAAACAGTGGGAGAGGAGAGAATAAGACAGAGAGGGAGAGAGTAGGGAGAACAAGATGGAGACAGAGGGGAGAAGGGGGAGATGTGCAGATGTGCTGGTGATAGCGCATCACCTGGAAATGTGTGGGAAAGATAATGGCACCGACATAGATGAATATCACATGATAGAGCGATGGAGTGTCGGGGCAACCTCGGATTGAACCCTGCTTACACTGCAGAGTGAACATCAAACTCACGTATGACAGCTCAGTGTCTGTGGCTCCGAGAAACAACAGCACAAGTAGAAATGGAGCAGTTCTGCAGTTTTATTGCGGTTGAATGTGCTTTGCATTCACAGCTGAAGAGAAGCATTTCGAAAGATGACACAGGGGCTTTACAGAATAATTGTGCTCATGATGCCTATCACCTTAACTGTAAATACTCATGTATAATAGTTATTAACTTTTAATTCAACACCAACGTCGTGAAAAGCAGACGTGCAAAACGCAGTTGGAACCTCAAGGCAAATTCTAAGATTCTCATTCACTTCAATTAAATTCAGTATTATATTCTATTCGTATGGCACCAAATCACAACATATATTATTTCAGGGGTACTTTGCATAATAAGGTTAATACTTTACAATATCATGGAGAAACTTGACAGTTCCAACAATAAACAAACACTTAGACAAAGAGGCGGTGAAAATGTGAATATTTTCAAACGTAAATTAAAAATCCATCTATTAAGGCTGGCTTTTATGTAGTGTTTTATAATTTTATGGTTTTATAATTTATGTATATTCCTGATTATTATTTAAATCATTCTATTTTGTTTTCTAAAATGTTATTATACATCTTTTATAATCTTAGCTGTCCTTTATTGTTCTATTATTGATTGCTCCGGTCTGCATTAGTCTGTAAAGCTGTATGATTTCAAGCATTTCTTTACTCATTTCTAACGTCCAATGTTTTGTTAGTCACCTGTGAAGCACTCTGAATTTCATTTGATTTGTTTGAAAGGTACTTTATACATTTTGACTGATGATTGAATGATCTCTGTGAAGGAATCTGACTCTGCTGGACTAGCCTGGTCTGCAACAGGATGCTAATCTGACCAGGCTACACCTGCAGATAAAGTGCATATAGAGCCGAGTGTTAGCTCAGCTCCCGGAGGTTTTGACAGTGTGTGCCCACGTTGTAACATATTTTCACAGGGGCCATAACACACGTGTTCCAGCTCATTCAGTCCCCAGAATGGAACGAGGGGAAAGTGGTGAGGTGATTCAGCATCAGCAGCTTCACAGAGCAGACAAATGATGAGAGGCAGAGACGCGAGGATGAAGCCGGAAAACTGTCTCTCACTTTGCAGGGGAGACGGTGTCTGTGCAGATCTGCCAGGTCCGCCAGCCAGTCCACATCTCCATCTGAGTCCATTATCACCAATCACATTATTGACCAATGACAGTGATGAGGAACATGCATCCAAACATCATTAGCACTGCACACAGAGCTGTTTTATTCCTGAATGAACTTGATCATCAGCTCTGGCCGTTCACAAACACAGGTTGTGAGAAAAATCCTTTCTAATATGTTTACGTCTGCCTTTTGATAATTTTTCTTGGGCGCGCAAGGTTTATGCTCGCAAAACTACACTCCATCCCAATTTTTCTCTGGTCTCTATCTCACTCCTTACAGATAGACTGCCATTTCTCTCTCTGTCTCTCGCCCTCCCTCGCCCCACTGATGGATGGACAGATCATGTATATCCAATCTAGCAGTGCTCCTGATGCGGTTAGGGGCTGTGACAAGTCTCCGGGCGGGTGGAGAGGGGGGGGGGGGACCGAGCCGAGCGGGGCGAAGGAAAGGGGTGACGAAGAGGACATGACATCTGGAGAACACGAGGAGGAAGAAGAATGCAGCAGAGAGTGCGACTGCGTACAGTGTCTGCATAGCACCCCTTGTGTGTGTGTGTGTGTGTGTGTGTGTGTGTGTGTGTGTGTGTTTGTGTGTGTGTGTGTGTGTGTTCGTGTGTGTGAGGAAACCAAACACACACCCTCTGCCCTGACCCCTCTGCTCTACTATGTGGCTTCCTGCTACAGACTCTCCTAACTTATGAGCTCCTGCAATGCACACCGGCCATAAATAATGGTTTAATATTAATAATTTAAATGGTATCTACATGTGACAGAGCTGTAAGATTGCATGGATCAGATGGAAGAGGCAGAGTGTTAGAACCCCTCCACCATAGCTACTGTACAGACCACAGAGTGTTATGGATGGAGATTGATTGTATGGTTGGCTGTTGACATTCACTCATGGGCTACATGAGCATCGGCCTGCAGTTGTAGACATTGACCACTAGGGGGTACTGTTATCCTCACAGTCTTTAAAGGAGCCACTGGGCTTTGTAATTTCCTGGTTCACACTGGCAGCAGGGACAGGGTTGATATCAATGTGTTGCAGATATTAAAGGTTGTAACAGTGCAAGTGTTGTTGGTGTGTGTCTGTAGGAGGGGTAGAGGGGCGGGGGGGTAGAGGGGCTCCTTCCTGGGTCAACACTCCCCAGTGGATCCTTATTATTTCCCCATAAACTCTTGTTGTATTTTACCAAACTATATGCGTGTGATGAGTGTACGGGATGATATTAGAAAACGATTCTTCCTCCTTTTTACGTTCAGTTGAACTCAATTTCAAATTAAAGCTACATTTCAAGCTTGGACGTCAGCAAATCTTTACTTTGGGAAATTGTCACTGACACACACACACGCTGATGAATTTGTAATTTTTTTACAGGCCCCCGAGGTGAGAGCGCACACAGCAGGTCTTCAAGGTGAAGAAGTTGTGTTTCGAAGCTAACCCAACACCGTCTGACCTCTCGGAGGCAGAGAGGTCAAAGGTCACCCCCCCTCGAACACACACCTTTGACCATATCAACCTCTTTGACTATATATATTAAACACACAGCTCCCGTCACACATGCCTCCACTCTCCCCTGTACACGACCAAGGAGAGAGACACTTTCCCTTTTGCCCTCGTGCAACGCAGACACGCACAGAATCAATAAACAAAGGAGTGGAAGTTATTGACAAGGGTTCCATCCCCGTCTCAGCCCCCCCCCCCCCCCCCCTTGTCTATTTGGCTTGTTCCTCAGACCTCAGCTCGGCAACAGTAAACAAACACTTCAAAAACAAGAACACGAAAGTCAACCCGATCTGCATTCCACCTCCATTTTAAAGTCTCCCGGCAAAACAGCAGCCATTTTCTAAAAATGCGGTGCTGCCACCCGCACCCCCCCACCTCTTGATAGTAATCAAATTTAGTCTCATCTTTTCATTTTCTCATCTCTCCTCCCCATCTGTGTGGTGTAACTCCTCTCTTTCTCAATCTCTCCCTCATCATCCCTCACTGTCACTCGGCAGCTCTGAGCCATTGACCTCCAACCCCCAGGCAGGTTCACCAGCGGGTCAGGAGCCTGGCGGGGGGAGACGGGGAGGGAGGAGGGGGGACGGGAGGTCTGTTATTGGGGGATGCCAGCTTCCTCCTTTGGCCATGGATACAGCCTTCACCACTGCTGCCATAGCAACTGGACGAGACGGCAGAGAGCAGACTGCAGAGAGAGAGCGAGCGGGCGACCGAGAGAGCTGCTGGGATGGAGCTCTCTCTTCTGTGATCTGGCTGTAACCTCCATGGGCACACACACAAACACACACACACACACACACACACACACAAACAGTCACACTCATATGCACACATAATGACAAACACACACACACACAATGCCATACGTGCTTGCAAAATCTAATCAAATTTCTTATTTGCACCGCCAGCCTGTGCTGGAAAAGACTTTTTCAAGTTACAAGATTGATGGGCATTCCATGTTGGCTGCAATTAATTGCTGCATAATTAGACTTACAAGTTATTTATTGAAGCAATTTGGAGAATACAAGAGCCGGGGGATATATAAAAACCATTTGATCATGAGCCGCGTAAACTTTAAAGATGTCCTCTTACAAGCATCGTAGAAATTAGCAACACAGCCCCCCCCACCCCCCCACCCCCCTTCCCCTCCCCCAGAATGTTTCCCATGTTAATAAAATGATGAATGATAATAAATATGGACTGAAGTGAGTGATGTGCTGGAAGTCTCGTAAGGGTCAAACAAAGGTGAGGGCGAGCGACGCAGATAATAAAAAAGCAGCGGCGGGATGGAGGGAGCGATGGCGCTCGGTGCACATTCTTGCCGCGTGCAGGTGTGGGAAGCTGTGAACCAGCATGCTCAGCTCACAGCGCCTCGGGGGTTAGGACTCAGTCCAGGTGGCGTCCCACTACAAACAGGGGGTGTTAAAAAACTCTGTTGTCACTTGCTATTAATTATCTCTCATTTGGCACCATACCTGTATTTATTCTCAACCACCCCTAAAGTCCCTCGTCTGCTTTTGCTGCCTTTTCCGGTTGTATCACATATTCCACTTCATTTCTTTTTTTTTTTTCTTTTTTCCTGCCTATACTCTTGAATTTTCTTTACTTGGCCCGAGTTTTACTTTGAGCACTTTCTTTGGTCTCTTCCTTCCTCTTTCTTGTCTTGCCTCACTCCGCCTTTCATTGCTCAAACAAATATGATGAATGGGGCTATTGGTGTCTCTCTCAAGAATGAGCTGTGATCACAGGGCTTTTGAAGTTTGACAGCTCTAATCATGTATCTTGATGAATCGATGTACAGTGATTTTCACTTCATGTGACACACTGTTTTGCTATTGAGCACATTCTTGTTCAGGGCTGTGAATGAAACTGCTGTTGTAGAGCATGTGTGTGCGTGTGTGTGTGTGTGAGTGTGCATTTGTTGTGCGTGTTTTTTTTCCATTTCTCTTGACTTGCATTCCTGCTCCTTTCGTGTTTGGTGACAATGTCAATGCACTTGAGCCAGCGATCTTATCTCAAGTGTTTCAAGAGGCTCTTCTCATCAGTTCTCTTTGTAGTAACTATGAACTACTTTAAGTCACACACACACGCACACACACGCACACACATTCACACACATTCACACACACTCATATCTGTGTGCAAATCATTGTGCATACTTGCATCTTCTCTATATCCCTCATATTTACCCATATTTATTTGAACATGAGGATCAGAAATGTGTACATCGTTTAATAAGTTAACAAAGATAATACATAATTAAAAACGTGTTTGCTCCTGCAGATCCCACAGAATTAATTGGTTTCGCTGTGTTGTTCCTTGCTTGTTATATATTCTTGGATTTGGCCCAGTGGTTGAATTCCACACACACTGTGAGTCAGGGAGCTCGTTTCCTCTGCTCGCCCTGCTGTTCCCCAATTTCACCAATAGGTGGAGCTATGTACATGAAACAGGCGACGAGGCTGCTATGGTCAAGTGCCCTCAAGCAGCAGGAAGAGCTAATCAAATTGCCAGTGTGTCTGTGTCAATTACAGGGGGTCAACTTCATAAGAGGAATAGGCCCAAATCCTATTTGCACCTGTATTCTCCCAGCAGTCCCTGAAACAGACACAGAGAGGCCACGGGAGCCTTTTAGTATGGAGGGCTGATATTCCTGTTGATAATGATATGGAAATGACGGTTTTCATAAGCACAGATTCTTATGAGATATTAGCCCTTTTTCCAATTCCACAGATAAAGTCCCAGTGCGGCTTGCCTTGAGGGATGAGCTTTGCCATTTGTAGATCTCGGTGTGAGATGAATAGAGGCGAGAGGCTGATACTCTTACAGTGCAGGGCCACTATCTTATCACTTCCTTTTATCGGCCTGATAAAGTAAATGACTTTGCTATAGGTGTGCAACTCCTCAAACTCATTATGAGCCTGCTCAGCCTGGTGACTATCGACATGGCCGCGAGGATGTGATGAATGCAGGGCTGTCTGCTGACGTGTGTGAGTCTGGTCCATGGTCATGACACACTCCGGTGGGGCTGATAAGAGGCGAGGATGGTTTTGGACGAGGGGAGTGGAATAAAACCCAATGAGCAGATCATTCTTGAATCTTGAGCCTCCTCAGACCAAATGAAAATGCAGATTTCAAACGCTTGTTAGGGTAAATATAACGCTCAGGGAAGCTAGGATCCTAAACCAGTCATTTACATGTTTTTAATGAAGAGACTTGGAGGGAAACGTGCACAGATGAGCAACAGGACTTATTTGTTGCAGCAGGGAGAGCATCACTTGTACTTGCACTTGGTTGCATGCTCTCAGGCTGTTAACATTCCCCCCATGAGGCCGTTTTACCAGTGCCAAAGGAGTGGGAAACTGAGGTCACTCCTCAACATGGAAACACACACACACACACACACACACACACACACACACACACACACACAAAGATACTGATGTCCTGAGCGCACACACTTCCCTCAACGTTGTGCTCAAAGGTAGTTAGATCAGCAAAACAAATGAGTCAATGAAGGAGGTTTGGAATTGTCCCAGGAGGAGCATCCATCTTCGTGGTGAGTGGCAGCACTGTCAATGAGCGCCAGGGCCGTAATGCACTGGTATTTGGAGGACAGGCGCTGAGTGTGGGTGTGTGTGCACAACGTCCAGCATCCAGACGCTCGGCTCCCTGAAGCGAGGGGATGATGTTATGGAGAAAAGCTGTTAAGTGAATGGGACTGTGCTGCGCCCTGGTCAGAGCCCTGTCTCCTTGATGAACATTATCTGGAGCCTGGTCGCTCTCCTCTCTCCACCCGCCGCCTGCTCTGCATGCGAGAGAGAAGGTGTCTCCGGTTCTGTCTCCACTCTGCTCATTAACGGTCCATATAATCCCCCCTGAGCCGAGCAGGTGGTCTCACAGCATCTACAGTAATAATCAGGACTAATAGAATCAATATCCATCCATTTGACCACTAAATCAGGAACCTAGCGGAAGCAGGTGATGTTTTTTGACTCATAACCGGTGGAATAAGTCTCCACTTTGATTAAATGCACGTCCATGTTAAATCTCTTTAGAATTAAAGTCTTGAATCATTCATTGCTTCGTGCTGATAGTTTTCGCACAGTGTTGGAGCAAGTACTCAAACATTTGACTTAAGTAAAAGTACAAATGAATAGATGAAGGTAAAAGTAAAAGTGCCACATTTTCTTTTTTATATAAGTAAAAGTAAGTACTTGCAGTTATATATAATTAAGTATTCAGAGTAAAAGTACTTGCTGAGTGTGTAATATTCCTTAATGCATCTGTCTACTACCTCATTACGTCCGGGCCTCTTCTGAATCCGTCTGAGATCACCAGTGACTGATGCTGCTGCTGCAAGAGGGGGGGTGGGCTTAATATAAAGCCTTAATATATACTTAAAAATGTACTTATGTACAGTAATGTAGTAAATGTAATTTTTTTCCCTCTCACCACTGTAATGCAACTTTACAGCACTTAAAGCAGAAGAAGCCACTATCCTGGTTGGTCTTATCGCCGACATTAGAGGTATAATGAGACAAAGCGTGTGACACTTCTTAAGTCAGCACATTCTTTCCTCTCTTTCTTCTTCTTCATCTCTTTCTTTTAGTTTAGCAAATAAGGATTTGGTCTATAAAACAATTGGAAAAGGGTTTTTTAAACTAGCACATTATAAATGGCAGCCCAAAACACAAAGACATTTAATTTTCAATTACTGGATTATTAACCGGATAAAAGATGCAAATGCTCCACAGAGAAAAAGAAAATGCCTTCAACTTAATTAAAGTTGAGTAATTATCAACTGTCAACTGGAATCTACTACATTTTTATCATTTTGTACTTTACTAAATGTAGTTGATTCTTAATATTTTATTGCACTACAGTTATTTGACAGGTGAGCTCACTTGACACGTGACATTGACATTGATAATTTAGACAAATGATAATCTTGTTAAATATATAAACATTATATTATAGAATAATCTCCAGAATAAAGCTATTGACATTAGATCTCCCTTTATATTAGATTGCCCTTCAGCTACAACGTCTATTGCTTACATGTTCATCCATCATGAAAGAAGAGTCAATAAATAAATAAATTGACACGTAGCACTTGACCCTTTCACATGTGGAGTTTTAAGTGCAGGATATTTACTTCTATCAGAGATATTTGTATATTTGTGTGGGTACGTTGTACACACATTACATATGTAAAGGATCTGAACTCATCTATCACCGCTGTGTTCTTGCTACTTATTAAATCATCTGGCTGCCCGAAACATGAGCCAACAAGCCATGATTCAGACAAAAAAAACCTGGGCCGGAAAAAAAACATCCCATAATGGATGAAGGGGCAGACTTTTGTAAAACTCTGCAGGAAAGTCTCTCTTGGTGATTATTGTCTTGGCCAGCACTCAGACAGCAGAAGCCCCATGCCTGCAGCAGAACGTGCCCTGCAGAGTGGAAGTCCTCGCCAGCCTCCTGCATTAGTGATGCCCCTCTGGCCCGCGGCTCCACTCAGGGAGAAGGAGGAGACGCTCATGGCCGTAGCTTCCGCGGGCTGTCTGCCGGCTGCAGCCACATGGTCGCACTGTAGACGCCGATGCTTCCCAATGAGTGAGCGAGCAGGAGACATTAGTGTAGGGGCAGACACATAAATGGTACCACGATGAGATCAATTAGGCTGAGAGGAAGGTCGTTAGGCCCCTGCGTAGCCGGTGGTCAAAGTGCGATGCTGTACACTGTGTGGTGTCAGCTGTCAGTTGCCGTGCTTGTGTATGTGAGTCCGTCTTCCTGTACATGGGCTAACACAAATGTTTCCCTTGCTGTGTGAGTGTGCGCACACTTTGTTCGTTTATCCTTTAAGAGAAGATGAGCCGAACTTGGTTTGCTAAATCAAAGTATTTATTTAGGAAACAATGAACAGGTTACAGCAAAGCAATGGGCTTCCAACACGTTAGTCGTATTAGAGCGCCACAAACATCCGGCGTCTATCCATTTTATAACTGTAGATCTTCGTTCCCCCCTCCTCGGAAGTGCGCAGGCGTAATCCATCCTCCTGGCTTTTGGAATACGGAACTAGAACAGGGAGAGACTCCCAATGACGCTATAGTTGCTCGGCAACCTGTTTACTTCATGAAAGGCCTTGACTTAGCAGATGCCATGACGGCCAAAGAATATTATCAATTGGAGAAAGATTATTATGTTTTCTGCTACAGCAAAACAATCCTGACTGTGTAAACATTCGCATCCTCGAAACTAAACAATGTCACAAAATGAAGTCAACAAAGTCACTCTGTCCGACCTCCAGAACTTATCAGACTGCTGTGAGACTGACCATCGTTGTGACGCACACACTTTTCTAATTTGTAGATTAAACATTAGGAAGAAAAAAGGTTATTATTAAATAATTTGTATGAAGCCTAATATCTAGCTACGACTTCTAGCTTTATTTGGTTGGAATTCTGTCAGCACAGACTATGGTTAAACATTTGAAATCCTAACAAGTGCCACTAAGGTACAGTCAAGCAGCATTTCCTGAGGTGAGAGTTAGCTCGGCAGGGTCAAACCTGCTACTACACACCTTTGTTGCGTTCGAGTCCCGGGGGCGGGCAACGCAAGGTGGTGAGTAATCGTGCCGTGTCTGTGCGTGCGTTGCCATTGATTTTGTCTCGGCTCCTAGCTCCCCCCAATTACCTCCTACTCCAGGCTGCCAGTCCCTTCGCTGTCAGGGGGGAGGCTGGAGACTGGGGCCTCCGCGAGCTGTTTGTTTAAACTGCTAATTGCTCCTGTTGTTTCCTTTCATTAGCCCAGGCTGAGCTATTGGGTTGCCTCACACAACTAAGTGCTCTTAGCCTGCTGGTCCCCTAGCCTATAGTAAATATTGGCGATGTATACGGCACCTCCTAACATATGGCTACAGACTAGAAATGATGGGCTCTGCTGGTGCAGTAGAGTGTTTTATACAGAGCCCCATGGAGCACTGTGCCGCTCTGCTTGGGTCTGAGTTACAGGGCGATCTAACCGGAGTAACACACAGAGTTGTCTTCACCGATACCTAAGCTGCACTCCGGCTGACCCTTAAATAATTCCAGCCGAGGGTACTTTAAAGTGTCACATGCGGTAAATCATGGGAAATCTACATATGTGTGTCATGGCGTATTCACTTCGCCGTATGTGTGTGTTTGCATACATGCATGTGTGCCTGGCTGTATAATGGGTTTTGCTCTCATGTTCGCGTGGCCTCCGTGAATTATGAATCAAAGGGTTGCATGGCAGAGTGAGTCCCTGTGTCTGCAGTGCCCCCTCCCCACACACACACACACACACACACACACATGCACACACACACTCACATAATGCAAACACCCATGCAGAAGCCCACAGCATCTCCGCACACACAGCCGTGGCTCCTTAATGACTGCCATCCCTCTCTGTGCCATGTTATTAATTAGCTCAATGATCCTTGCCGCTGGGACCTGCACCACGGATTAGAGCCCTCAGCACCCGCACCCCTGGCTGCTGCTGCTGCTGCTGCGTGGCCAGGGTCGGGGGACACAAGGCTGCAGTGGGGGTAGGGGGAGTGTGTGTGCACAATTGAAGGTAAAGCTTGTATTTTACAAGTAATATGAAATGCTTAAGCTCATTTCTTTTACTGTTTAACGTGTGTGTGTGGCCTCCAGTTCGTGCCTCTCGTGTGTTTGGTGTCTGTACTTGGGAGCAGGATGGGTCAGGAAAGGGACTGTAGATGGTACCAGCGAGGATCAATCATGTGACCGTGGTCGTGGAGGAAGGGTGGGTGCCACTCGGCCCGGCACAGTGTGCAGCATGTTCAGTTCCCCACAGCGACCACAACTCCCAGCACTACCACACTCAGCAGCGTCGCAAGATTCATGGACCGGTGCCGGCTCCCGGTGTCACCGAGCCTGGTTTTGTCCCGGGGACCACGCCAGCTCTCATCTATCTAAAAACAGTGGACTCCCGTTTCACTCCTCAGTCTTCCTGCCATGGATAATTGCAGAGGTGTTTTTTCCTCTGTGTGCTCCCCCAAAAATCCAACTGTTCATCAAGGGCTTACTCAGTGTGGCATGCAAATCTGCATTAATATTATTGTCAGAAGAGAGAGA